>NW_026945720.1:434253-444253 GCF_034702125.1 Engraulis encrasicolus
AAGGTGGGGGGGCTGCAGTCTTGGATACCCAAATGCTCCGTTCAGCACCAAATGTCAAAATTGTGATTTGTGTGAATTGAGAACATCTCTACTTCACCCCAGAAGTCACACAAACAGGGCTTTATGTCTAAAATAGCGAACCACACTTTAAAGCGTGATCCTCAACGCAACGGTAAGCGCTGTCATGCACTTTTGACAGGTGACAAGGTTTGCACAGTTTTCCCGCCGTGTCTGCGATTTTGTTTTGCCTTAGCGCATCTCTGTTACGTTACTAAACGCAAATATGCTGTGCCCAAACCAAAACCATCCCTAAACCAAACCTGTCAGTAAAGCAATGTTTCTCCCGCTTTACTTTTGCCAAGAGACGCGACATTAGGCGAATTTCTCGCTAGATTGTGCCTAAACCAAAACCATAACCTGTCACAGGGCGTTGTGGAGCACGCCTTAACTTGTAAAGGTGTATTGGACACACGCGATAGTGGGTTCAAAGCAGCGTGTCATCTATACGCAATGCATGATGACATGATGCCCTCTCACATATACATGTGTAACTTAAAGGGGTATGCCACTGTTTTGGGGCTTAATAAAGTTAAAATCGCCCCAAAATAGTGGCATACCCCTTTAACGGGGGTTAACTAGCAGAGTTGCCGTGGAACGTTGGTAAACCTCCCTCCCAATAGCCTCATACAGTGTCGATGCCGTTGGACTGAGGGACTGGTCCTTTAGTCCAGCGGTATTGTACTGTGCCTCTCTCACAGCCTCCCATTGCCGGACCATTGTAGTTGATGAGGTTGTAGGTTTGCAGCCCTGAGGGGGTCGAACAGGTGCAAGAAGACCTCCTAAAAGTGCCCGCACCAACTTTGATGTCGTATAATTCCTTAACGACTTAGGCTATGACTACGAAACGTTGTGACTTTTCCTAACATTTAGTTAGCTACAGTTAAGTACCGAAAGATTAGGTTTATCATTTTTGCCGTTGCCATGGCAACGGTTTTCTGACAGGTATGTCTGACCAAAAATCACTTTACCATGACGACGTATATTTTCATATTTTTTGTTATTTCCATTAGCATCAGACGACTTAGTGAGCATTTAAGTGGTTTGAACCATAAAATCATAAAAAATTAGGTGTATTACCTAAATTTGTTGGAAAATCCATTATGGCGAGATTTTGGGTATAAGATAATGATATCATAATGACGTCATAATACCAGAAAATTACACAAAAAAGAGCCCCCCCCAGGCACAGGAATGCCAAAAAAGCCCAGTCTGAACAGGGTTAAAGGGGTATGCCACTATTTTGGGGCTTAATATCGTTAAAATCGTTGGCCAGGGTTTATAGAGGTGGTAAAGTGTCTTATTTTTCATGTAAGCCGTTGTCTTGCTTTAAGACAAGTTAAAAGAGGGAGCATGTCTCTGCTTCCCTAGCTTATCTTAGCTGGTGATTTCCAGCCCAAAAAATGCTCAAAACCCGCCCAGAATCACTAAATCCTGCCCAATTCTATTGATTTCAATGGCAAAATTGGGCGGGTTTTCCAGCACAAGGCCATTTTGACCCGCAGATAGCCATCCCCAGCAGCCCAATTGGGTGGGAAACAGCCCAATCTGGCGGAGGAATCCGAATGGCAGGCAACAGGTGTTAAATCCAATATTGGTGATCCACGGGACTTTCAATACGGAGGCGCTTTTCTTTGGCTGCGGTGAGGAATTCTGGCGTATTTTCGCAAAGACGGCCATCGTGTGCCTGGTAGAATCGTTGGCCTGTCCGGTTATTGACATGACACCCGGCCCACTCGCCCGGCCACGCCGGAGATAAAAAAATGTAGGTGGGCATCAGAAGCTGAGCAAGGCAAGGCAAATTTAAACAAAAGCAACCCAAAGTGCTTCACACACAGGACAATATAAAAGGGAAATAAAAAGTAAAAATTGGAGAAAAAAAATAATGAATAAATAGAATTAAAAAATATATATGAGTAAGAGCAACGGCTAGATAAAAATGTTTAACAAAACCATAAAATCATTTTTTAAAAAAGCTTTAAAAATCCCTAACCCTAGGGCTGTAGGGATAGGCAAGGGAGAAGAGGTACGTCTTTAGCCTGCTTTTAAAACAGTTCCGTCGTTGGAGCAGTTTTAGTGCTCACAGGCAGGCTGTTTTAGCAGAAAAACCCGCCCAATTTTTGCCATAGAAGTCAGATGATTTCCAGTCCCAAAAATGCCCAAAACCCGCCTAGAAGCACAAAATCCCGCCCAATTCTATTGATTTCTATGGCAAAAATTGGGCGGGTTTTTCTGCTAAATGCCATTTGTACCCACACAAGGCCATCCTAAGCAGCCCAATTGGGCGGGAAACAGCCCAATCTGGCAACACTGCATACAGGGAGTACCTGGCACTGGTCCCTGTCGCTGGATGTACCCTTGAAAAGCTGTCACTGGTGGAGGACAGGGTTGCCAGATGATGCTGATGATTTCCACCCCAAAAAATGCTCAAAACTCACCTGGAATCACTAAATCCCGCCCATTTCTATTGATTTCTATGGCCAAAATTGGGCATGTTTTCCCTCAAAATGCTATTTTTACCCGCAGACAGCCATCCCAAGCAGCATTGGGCAACACTGGTGGAGGAACCCTAATGGCAGGCAACAGGTGTAAATCAAATATTGGTCATCCACGGGAATTCAATATGGAGGCGCTTTTCAGCAGAAGAGTTGGTAGCGCGTTACTAGTGTCCCTCAAAACCAACTGGTGCTCTTGGAAGGGGTTCAATATTCAAAAAAGACTGAAGGAAAAACAACATGGTGTTTTCTTTTAAATGCATTTGCCCTTTAAATGAGGTTTTTTTTAACCACATTAACCAACTGAAGTGCCTGGACCAAGGATATTTTTCCTTCAGTCTTTTTTTAAACATGGAGGCGCTTTTCTTTGGCTGCGATTAGGAATTCTGGCGTATTTTCTCAAAGACGGCCAGCGTGTGGCTGGAAGAATCTGTCAATGCATAGAAATGCTGGAAGGCCTTCCTAAGCACATTAATAGGGAGGCTCAGGGAGAGATGTGTCTCCATTGTCTGCAGGAGACGCCCGACAGCAGTGTGGTTCTATAAAGATAAAAGCATGAATATTACTTTTGACAGAAATTTGAATTAGAATTTTGAATCACAATAGGCATGAACGGCCATCCGGATACTTTGGTTGTAAATGTGGGTTGCGCCCCTTTATGAGGGAAATCAAACCGAATGTCTTATCAACTTACATGCTACATCGTCTAGCCTAAATGAACACAGTCCATGCTTCAGCCACGGCTGTTTGGCTATGTAATTTGAACAGCCGGCAACATAACACGTTTTCGACATGTTGCATGTGAACAACGCTAGTCTACAGGTCCTTATCTTTCGTTTATTAAACCCCAACACCACCAATTGACTTGCATCAGCTGTTTTCCCCCACAAATGGGTGTAACACACATGGAAAACGTCACGCCGTTCATAAGTATGTTAACATGACCACATGACTTACCCCTAAAGCTGCTGTCAGCAATGAGCAGAGTGACATGGTCAGAAATGTCTTGTTGTTGAAGTTATAAAATCCAGAGGACCACTCCTGGAACCTAACTGATAGGTGGCAAACTGGGCATTCTGAGATGTACATGGATATGCCTGCGAGAATACACATACACAGAGGAGGAGAAATTATTACTGCATACATGACCAACGTTAACAAAAAAACAAATACAACAGTGATATTAACCCATTGTGTCCTGGAGCGACATATACACTGCATTCAGGTTCTTGAGATTGTAGCTGTTTTATTCAAACTGTGGGTATGTTAGAGCTGAATGAACACATTCTAGTGCAAAATGAAGGTTCTAGCTTTTTTTATGTGTTTTGTTCGGAGGCTGAGATATTTAGGTTTTAATAAGGAGAGGGCACCTTTTCCCAAAACGGACATAGGCTAAGATGGGTTAACAATAAATACTACATATAGAAATACACATACCTTTAAAGGAACAGACTAGAGATGGGATTTATGGCTCTTTGACGGGATCTGGATCTTAGTGGCTCGTTCCTTTCAAAGAACCGTTAAAAAAACTGGCTCTTTTGGCTGTTTTTTAAATTATGTATTCAGTGTTAAGAATGTAAAATTTTGACTCCATCAAGGTAATTTTGTCCAAACAACAACTGATTATTCTCCTGCTTCTAAAGACCATTTTTGCCTCTCTTTGAGGTAAACAATTGTGTTTTTTTCCCAAATTTAATTACTCTGGTCGAGGTCACGTGCTTAAAATGAATGAAAAATGAACGAAATAACGGTCGAGTGGCTCCCCCAGCTGTAATCCGGTTCCAATCGTTCACTTCAGGGAGCCGTTCAAAAGAACCGGCTCGTTCATGAACGACACACCTCTAGAACAGACCACCCTTTCTTGATTTCCACATGTTTACAGTGTTTCTTATCATTATTCAGGAATGTGCATATCATTTTCATCTCAGTGTTTTCAGCACTAAGATTTATTGGATCAGAATTATTCGCATAGCTTAGCATAATCACTGGCAGTAAATGGTAACTTTGGCATCAAGCCACAAGTGATCACTGGACGTAATTAAATTGCCTTTTTACACTCTGGTGAATTTTATATTCATTTTTAAGTTGTTTATAAGTACTTTTGATTACGTTATATTTTGTACAATAGACTTGCATTGCTACGGTTAAATGAGGCAATGCAAACACATAGACAAAAATGGTAAGCACATTCATGAATAATGCTTGGAAATACTGCAAATATGTGAAAATCAAAAAAGGGTGGTCTGTTCCTTTAACCACAGATGACATGCAGTGTTGCCAATTTAGCGACTTTTGGCCACCTGGCGACAAAAAAAATCATCTAGCGACTATTTCGCTTGTCTTGTGAGAGGCAAATCAGTGTCCCTCTCCACTACACCACACAATGCATTTCCAGTGGCGGGTAGAGACAGACGTGACACATGATGCACCACGGTGTGGCAGCTTTTGTGATACGCACAGGAATTCTCATGCACGTACATCTGCTTGTATGAGACTACAGCAAGCCATATGGGACAAAGATATGGCAGGAACCGAATGTCAACATAAACCGAGATTACACAATCTTTGATATGGTCACCAAATGTTTTGGGACTGTCATTTATGTTATGCCTACACTTTGAAATTAGATCAGAGTCTTGTTGTTACACAGGTGTATTTGATTTACCTAAACTGTACCCTGTACTTAACTTTACTCGGTCTACCTATAAGAATATGACAAATTTAAACGAGCACTAGCAGGCTGGCCGCACCGACCGCAGTGAATCTCGGGCACATGGCGACAAAAACTCATCTAGCGCCTTTAGCGGCTTTTTGGTGCATGTGGCGACTTTTTAAAACATGCATTTTCAGAAACAAATGAATCGTTTTTTTTCCACATAATTCTGACTCTGCGCCGCCGTCAGAAGCGTTTACCACGGTTAAGCGGGGCTGCAGATAAGCTCTGATCTTCAAAAAGTAGCTAGCACCGCCCATTTGTACTGTGGACGAAGGCATGTGGGCACGTTTTCTGTAGATCAGCGCGTCGTGCGTGACATTGTGACGTCATCTAGTGACTTCTAGCGACTTTTCAGCAAGCCCATAGCGACTTTGGCTGATTTTCTTTTGGCAACACTGATGACATGCCATACACAACACCATGACGGGTAACTAATGCCGGTTTTAGGGTTGGTGGACTGGGTCCAGGGCAGTAGGGACAGGGTCTCAGTCGGCATGAAGCTCTGAGGCAAAGCTTGTTCTACCTTGCTGATGTGCGGTGGTAGCCTGGATGGATTTTTTGTTTTGTTTCATCTCACGAATGCTGTCACTTGAAGAATGGACGGGCATTTCTGGGTCCTCGACAATGTTGTCCTCCACCATCTGCATTTTCTGGACATTGTGGATAGTGATGTGTCGGTCGCGAACCACTCGGCTCTAAGAGCCGGCTCTTTGAAGCGAACGACAGGAACCGGCTGTGCAATGGGAGCCTTTTTTGTTGTTTTGTTTGTTAAATTTACTTTGTATTTGGATATGTTGGGTCATGATTAACCACTGATTATTATAAAAGTGTTGTTCATAAAGGCTTTTACACACTATACACTGCCCTAAGTGCTTCACAATGTCAATAATGAAACAAAATGTTGTAAAATAAAATTAAAACTTTTAATTTATTAATTAATATGTAAACATATATATAGGGTGCCGAAAGAGCCTATTCTCCATAGTAAGAAGAGCCGATAGAACCGCATCTCAAAGAAGAGCCGAAAATCCCACACTAATTGTGGATCCTCATCACTGTACAAACCGCCAGGGTCTGTTTGCAGCAGCTGGGGGGGGGGGGTCTCCTGAAACATCCACCACATACACACAGTTTCGATATGTGGCGGCGACATGAACAGAACCAGGTGCCATGCTGAGAGTCAAATCACCCGTGTACGGCCGAATGGAGACCAGTTCTCCTGTTGCCCTGTGAAGACGGAAAAGTGCTTCAAGCATTCACAATACTTTCAGTCGTGGGTATTACACTTCACGAGGGAACTTCGCGATTTAAAAGTTCACACCTCACGACTCACGTCCTCACTATACGAGCCGACAGTCGGATGCGAGCCGAACGTTCCCACTGCGCGACGCGTCAGGCATGTTTCCCCGATCTGCAGAGGAGGGAACATGCGTACCTGAGGTGGAGATGAGGACGCGCTCGAGAGCGAATCGCACGGCCCTATTAATTTGTGCATGTTAAGTGTCAAATCGGGTCGTAGCACAACTTTAACTGTGCATTTTACGCACAAGCCACGACCAGGATTTCAAACAGTTTTGATTTTCTTGCGACCCTGCGATTGCACGATCGTGAGGCGAAATCGCTTGTCGTTACCCCATGTACACTGCACGATGCGAGACTCACGATTGAGCAAGATATCGGCCTGACTCCCAAAAAGTTGTGCGAGTGCCAAATCGGGCCAAAAGTCGCACAATGTAGGCTCAGCTTCAGTCTCTCCTGCGGTCCCTGCCTTTTCCAAAAAAAAGGAAGACACGGTCCACTTCTCCCCATTGTGCCTTTGAGTGCAGCTCCTCACACTCCCTCTGCCGCAAGCAAAGAAACTCAACAGAAGAACAATCTCTTGGGGGGAAATGCATTGGCCACGGTGTAGTACGGGGGCGTTGCCTGAGGACACGAGTGGATGGAAAATTAACTCCCTTGCGCATGGTCATTGGTCAGTGGGTGCGATGGATACAATTTTCGTACTCCCTTGCACATGGTCAGTGGGGGCGACACCATGATGGATAATTTGTGGCCAATTAACGGCAGCTGTTGGTCAGCAGTAATTGCTGGGGGTAATTAAGGACAGCTGACAGACATTCACGCTGTCCTATGACCTGTTCTACAGTGAATAACATTTCCGTACTCCCCTCGCCATCATTTCGTACTACGCTGTTATGACGTAAGCCCTCTTGTCTCAAGCCTCCTTGGCCGCAAGGTGGAGAACAGACCCTGCCTCACCATCTCATCCAATGAAGCCATAAGTAGGGTTGGAGGCGCACTGTAGATGGCAGTACCATTGGTCCTGCGGACGTTTTGGCATTCCTGACCTGGACTTCCAAACTCAGCTACGATCTTCATATAATCCCGGCAGACTGCTGACTCACAGGCCAATTTCGGTGTCACAACAGACTTCATGATATGTATTGGAATGCTTGGTCCGCTGGCATCTTTAGATGTAACAAAGATGGCATATTTTTGTCCACGCAGATTACTGGAGGATGGTCATGGCCAGAGCCATACAGAGAACAGAGTCAGGCGATCTCCGCTCCGCTTTTGCACCACTAGATTATTATATACTGGGTCACAAAGCTCAATTTTTATGGGGCCAAACCCATAAACATTAACGCGATGCTAGCGAGTACAGGTTGAAATCTTCTAACCTGCTGTAAAACTACACGCCTGAACGATTTGTCAATACAGCCTATTGTTAAACAACAGTCATAGTGCTTACCAGGAATGTTTTGTTGTTGATATTTGTGACTGGAAATCGCAGTAGCAATGTATTTAGCATGGGTTCCCCTTTCCATTCCATACATTTTCCCACATGAAGGACTGGCCTACGCTCGTTACTGCAGTATGCATGCAAAGCTAACTGGCTACAATGGGAACCAATGAGACTGAACCTTCTCCCTGTTAGAGATTCTCTGGCGTAATTCTCCCCTCTGTATGGCTCTGGTCATGACCATGGTGTGTGCGCAGTGTTGCCGCCCAATTGGGCTACTTAGGACGAGCGTCTGCGGGTAAAAATCGGGAAAAACTGGCCATTTGGCGTTCTATATATATATATATATATATATATATATATATATATAGCCATTTTGGGCCCATAGAAGTCAATGTAATTTGACGAATTTGGGCGGAATTTAGCACATTTTGCAGGTTTTTGAGAAGCCTTTTGGGCGAGATTTGGTCAGACACATCTGAATTGCCGCGCCGCGATAAGTTGCTACTCAATTTTTTTTTTTTAAAGGTTGGCAGGTATGGGAGGTGTTGGCATTCCTGACCTGGACGTCCAGACTCGGCTGCGATCTTCATATAATCCCGGCAGACAGCTAACTCACAGGCCAATTTCGGTGTCACAACAGACTTCATGATATGTATTGGAATGCTTGGTCCGCTGGCATCTTTAGATGTAACAAAGATGGCATATTTTTGTCCACGCAGATTACTGGAGGATGGTCATGACCATGGTGTGTGCGCAGTGTTGCCAGATTGGGCAGGTGCCCGCCCAATTGGGCTACTTAGGATGAGCGTCTGCGGGGGAAAATTGGCCATTTGGCAGAGGTTTTTCCCCCAGCCGTTTTGGGCCCATAGAAGTCAATGTAATTTGAATAAGGGCGGAATTTAGCACATTTTGGTAGCCTGATGAACCAGACTAAATGTGGATGTCTAATTTAGTCTGGCCTCGATGCATAATACATCCGAAGATTGTTGATGAGAACAACCTTCCCTCAAAACCCTGCCCGCTTTGATCCAAAACACATCTTTGCGTTGTAATTGGTTTGCCAGATTCATGGCATTTTGGCTTCATTGAATCATTATGCGAGGCCAGACCCACCCGTAGACAAAACATTTTGTCGTCCAGCGGGTGGCGCTGGTTCACCAGGCTAACATTTTGGCGTTTTTTGAGAAGGATTTGGTCAGACACATCTGGCAACACTGTGCGTTCATGACACTTCAGATTCGATGTGGAGGAAACTGAAAAATGAAGCAGGTAGACGGTGGGCTAGATTTCGTAGCTCCTTTAGAAAACCAGTTTCGTTCTCACTCTCGAGTGGCAACTTGATTTTTATAATATAATCTCCTGACAATATGTAAAGCAATATTCTGGCTGTTGCCACGCTGAGAAGTTGCACGTTCATATTAAAAAATAACGAAAATAAAAAAGACTGGGGATGACGTCACAAAATTCAGTCAGATTCGATGTGGAGGAAACTGAAAAATGAAGCAGGACAGTGAGGACATTCCACTGTGCCGGCCAGTAGGCTGTTCCTCAGATGGTTTGTCTGTGAAAGGAAAAAGCAAAGAAGCAAGCAAACTTGAAAAACGCACAGACACAAATCAATTATTAGCAATATGGGATCCACTTAAAAGTGTTGCTTGAAGTTTAGCTTACCAAATCTGTGTTCAGTGTTGCCAGATTGGGCAGGTGCCCGCCCAATTGGGCTACTTGGGATGAGCGACGGCGGGCAAAAACGGGAAAAATTGGCCATTTGGCGTTTTTTTTTTTTTTCAGCCGTTTTGGGCCCATAGAAGTCAATGTAATTTGTTGAATTTGGGCGGAATTTAGCACATTTTGGTGGTTTTTGAGAACCTTTTGGGCGGGATTTGGTCAGACACATCTGGCAACACTGTCTGTGTTTCTCAGACACTGTAAGATCTACAACATAAAAGGGCCACAGCAACATCCAAACCATTAAAGCATTGGTTC
>NW_026945720.1:446753-456560 GCF_034702125.1 Engraulis encrasicolus
ACCGCTGATTTGCGGCCAGGCACAGATAATCCCTTGCAAGATTAACCCTCTGGGTCGTGTTCTCTGTTTCCTTCTTTGTAGGCGAGTCCACCGTATAATGCTCCCTGTATTTTTCCAATATTTTTTCTACAAAAAACAGAAGCAGGCAATTAATATCAAATTAAATTACCCTTTGCATACCATGGTTTTCCAATGTGGTTTACCATTAGGCACATTAGTTACAGTTACATTAGTTACAGTCCCTGAAGCGATGTGTCTTTGTGTGTCTTGCTCAGGGGCGCTTCAACCGTGAGTTGAGGAGTAGTGTGAGCTATGACTGCCTTAACACGGCTGCTTCCATTGAGAAAGGAAATTAATCTTTGTAGAGCTGTAGGGGGGAACATTTTAAAACATACATACCGTAGGCCGGCATGCTTTTTTGGCTCTCTGAACCGCGCCCCCCGGGTCCTGCGCTGCTGCTGCTGCTGCTGGCTGCTGCTGGTGCTGGTGCTGCTGCTGCTGCTGCTGCTGCTGCTGGGGCCTGGACGGTTCTGCCCTGGGCCAGGGCGACAGCCCGCAGCTGCGCCACCTGCCGCTCAAGCTGAAACATTTTAAAATCCTTATCCCTGCACGCAGGGCCGGCGGCGTGGGCAGTGGAGGGGCCGGTGGGAGGAGGAGGTCGAGGAGGAGGAGCGGCAGAGGAGGAGGTAGAAGGAGGAGGTAGAGGAGAGGTAGGAGGAGGTAGAGGAGAGGAGCAGGTAGAGGAGGAAGGGCCGACAGCGGGGGTGGAGGAGGAGGAGGCATCGGAGGCGGGTGGGGGGTTGCCGAGCGCGGCCAGCTGCTCGGGGGTGAGGTCGATGCTGCTGACCAGCAGCTGACCGCTGGCCCTCAGCTTCCTCAACTCGTCTATGGCCTTGGATTTGGTGGCCTCAAAGCGCAAGGCCGCGCGCTGCTCGTCCTAAGAAATAAAAATGATTATTTGGTAAGAACTATAGATAAGGTCTTTGTGATATTCCAATTTTGTGTGTGCATATATCTTTGAAAAAGCTTACTGTGAGCTGGCCATGCTGGCTGAGCAGGTGCTTGTCCAGTCTCTTCGATGCGTAGTCACAGAGACTGCACGCCAGCACATCTCCGTATGCTGCATTGACCCTAGTTAGGAAAATATAACTTTGAAAAAGGGCACTTAACAAAATATATAATCACGGTTAGTAATTATGAAATTGAGTTGATACAATAAAGTAAAAAGAGAATCACCGGCCATTGGAAGCCTGGACCAGGAGGTCCAGCTCCTTGTTCATGCACACTTTGTGCTTCTTCTTAAAGTGCTGGCGAATATTGGTGGCGAAAAAATTCCCACAAATCGCGCAGTGGTTTTCCATCTGAAAAACAAATACAAACACAGTTAGCTAACACACACACACACACACACACACACACACACACACACACACAGAGACAGAGGAGACTAGAGGAGAGGACAGGAGAGGAGAGTAGAGGAGAGGACAGGAGAGGAGAGGAGAGGAGAGGAGAGGAGAGGAGAGGAGAGGAGAGGAGAGGAGAGATATCACACACACACACACACACACACACACACACATAGGCCTGTCACGATAACATTTTTTGCCAGACGATAACGATAACAAGAAATTATTGCGATAATCGATAATATTGTCTCTCTCGCCATTTTCAAACAATATAATGTGCAATAAAAAACACTGCTATGCAAGGTGCGGCCTCCTTCTTGAAACATTGAATGTAACATTTGGGCCAGCAGACTCAGAGGTTTAAATAATTAAGATTGACGCCTGCTCCAAGAAGAAATGTGTCAAACAATATAATGATGTAAAAATGCAATAAAAATGTGACTACACCCCTTCACATTTTAAAGCATCACGGCGGGGGATATATATATGTTTTAAATACATCCTCATGGAGCATAATAGACTCTAAATAGGCTTTTTTTGTATTTATTATTAAGGTAAGTTATATAGTCTTTCTTTAGCATTTTCTGTTATTTATCTTTCTCAAGCACACTGAATGGCTTATAGGCCTATCCATGGTGTGATGTAAAATAACCTACTGGTGGGGTATTGTTAATTCACAAATTAGGCTATTACTTAGACAGCTTATTTCAAACAAATGCACGTTGTTACTGGCTAATTGTCAGTCAAAACCCAAATCAGCCCTGTTGAAGGCATTTCAACATCAGCAAAAAGCAAAAGAGCATGAACAGATGCACAAGTTCCATCTCTCTCTCTCTCTCTCTCTCTCTCTCTCTCTCTCTCTCTCTCTCTCTCTCTCTCTCTCTCTCTCCGATATCCTCGACTGGAAGAAGTTGCAATTCTGCGCACTTTAAAGTCCTTTATGAACGCCCATACATTGATTCTTATGAGTTATGAGTCGCCACGCCTCTGTTTCCCCTGTAGCGCGCTCAACCGTTCACATTCTCCTGACAGATTTAAATCCACAAATCTTATCTTCATGATTTGCTTGCGGACTGCCTACTCATATTGTTAGGTCTAAATAAACAGGAAATATAGCGAAAATCACAAAAAGAACAGACAACGAACGTCGGGGTAGGAGGCGCATTGAAGTGGAAACTCGGCGAGGTTTAAAATAACAGCCTCAGAGCAAGTTTGTCGCGACGGCACCACTAGGCCTAGTGCCACTAGGCCTATTTCATGTTTGCACAAACACGTCTTCGTCGTGGACATTGGGTTGCTGCGCATGTTTCAAAATGAACATTTGCCTCCGTGTTCATTCCCCTCTCTGAGGAACGTTGCAGATGCGCTGACCGAGACTGGAAGAATATTGCGCTCCGAGTCTCTAGCGCTGATTCTTTGTCGAGGCTTATAAGCGACGCGCGGGAACACCAGCGTTCTATTTCAAAGACGCAAGTAGCCAGATCAATGCACCTTTTCCCAACCAGAACGGCACTGAAACTGACATTTAAGCGCCATTGCGCTGCGTTGGCCTATAACGCGCCATCAGTAGTCTTATGGCTACGGTAGAGAAAGGGAGAGAGGGAAAACACCACATCACGCAAATAACTTATCGTTACTTATCGGGGCCAGAAAAGTGATCGTTCTTGTAAAAAGTTATCGTCCGATTTATTGACTTATCGTATATCGTGACAGGCTTACACACACACACACACACACACACACACACACACACAGAGGAGAGGAGAGGAGAGGAGAGAGATCACACACACACACACACACACACACACACACACACACACACACAGAGACAGAGGAGAGGAGAGGAGAGGAGAGAGATCACACACACACACACACACACACACACACAGAGACAGAGGAGAGGAGAGGAGAGGAGAGGAGAGGAGAGGAGAGAGATCACACACACACACACACACACACACACAGAGAGACAGAGGAGAGGAGAGGAGAGGAGAGGAGAGGAGAGAGATCGGAGCTGGTTTCCGGAATCAGCAAAGCACCATTACATTGTCTTAGCACAAGTAAAATCACACACACATCTCCCTTGCAAAGTTGGACACCATGTGCTGGTAGCAGCTCGCTAGATAGAAGCTACTTTACATGCAACCATAAAGAGGTTTAAAATATCCCCCGTCCATGTTGTGATGATATCATGACAAACAGTTACAGTTAAAGCCGTTATAAACATCAGCAAAGCACCATTATATTGTCTTAGCACAAGTAAAATCACACACACATCTCCCTTGCAAGGTGGTAAAGAGCAGTTGGACACAGTGTGCTGGTAGCAGCTCGCTAGATAGAAGCTACTTTACATGCAACCATAAAGAGTTTTAAGATATCCCCCGTTGTTGTTGTGATAATATAATGACAAACAGTTACAGTTACAACCGTTATAAACAACAGCAAAGCCCTCTTACTTTGTCCTAGAGCAGGCAAAAGCACACACAATGTGGTTTGCAATGTGGTTTGAGACCATGTGGTCGCTAGCTACAAGCTACTATGCACTATGTACAAGCTACTTTACACTGCAAACAAAGAGTTTTAAGATATCCCCCGTTGTTGTTGTGATGATATAATGACAAACAGTTACAGTTACAACCGTTATAAACAACAGCAAAGCCCTCTCACCTTGTCCTAGAGCAGGGAAAAGCACACACAATGTGGTTTGCAACGTGGTTTGATAACCATGTGCTCGCTAGCTACAAGCTACTATGCACTAAGTACAAGCTACTTTACACTGCAAACATTAAGAGTTTTAAAAATACCCCCCCTTCTTGTTGCGCTGCTAAAATGACAAACAAGTACAGTTAGAACGGTTCTAAACAGCAGAAAAGCATCCTTACCTCGTCCCGTAGCGAGTGCGAGCGCTCTGCTTGAAGCCAGCAGTTCTGACGGTTTAAAACCAACACATTAGTCAGGGAGCCAAGTCCAAAAAAACATGTCAAATTTTTTTTTGGCGAAACAGTCTAAAAAGTGTTTTATCTTTTGGAGAATGAATCTTAGATGAGAGAAAATTGGTTTTTGGGAGAGATTGATACCAAAAAGGCCAAAAAAACATGAGAAATGTAAAAAAAGGGCAAAATTCCATTCTTCAAAAGTGGGTTTTTGACAATAGTATTTTGTAGAGGAGAGTTAAAAGGTTAAAAAAAAATGAGTCTGGGAGGTCGCGGGGACCTTTGGTATATTTTTCATCATTGTTTATACACTAGCGCGTGTCCAGTAGGCCTAATCGGCTGCCATTTTGGATAGGAACGTGGTAGGAAGATGCCGTAAAGTTCCACGCGTTCAGGGTGCCGCCCCGATGAAAACCCATCCTCTTTTGTCTCTCTAAGACCTTTCATTACTGTAGAAAGGGTTTCCGGAAACGCAGTCTCCATTCAAATCAATGGGGAAACGGTTTTTCTTGAATATCTCCGGAACGGTACGTCGTAGAGACTCCGCGATGTTTTCTGCATGGCATAATTTGGGGTCAAGGAACACGCCAGTCTTGGTCCTGAGTCTCTACGACCTTGCGTTCAAAAGTTAGAGTTTTCCCTCCAAAAGTCTCCATTCAAATGAATGGGAAAACGCTTTTTCGAGACTAATCGGTCCAGGAACGAGCTACAAACCTTTATGCGGTGTCCTAGCGTTCGGGGGGATGAGACGATTAAAACGCAACCTCACACGTCTCTCTCCGACCTTGCCATGAATTTCTACGAATATTTTTCGTATTTTTCAAGGCGTTTTCATATTTTTAGGCCTCAAAAGCCTTTAGGGGCGCGGTTTCGCATAGGAACGTCTTAGAAAGATTCCGAAAAGTTCCACGCGCTCGGGCCGATGAGACGATTCAAACGCACCGTCGTTTGGCTCTCTGCGACGTTGCTTTCAGATTAAATGTGTATTAATTCATTTGTAGGCCTGATCCTAGGCCGAATTGGCTGCCATTTTGGATAGGAACGTCGTAGGAAGATTACGGAAAGTTCGACGCGCTCGGGCCGATGAGACGATTCAAACGCACCGTCGTTTGGCTCTCTACGACGTTGCTTTCTATTTTTTAAGATTAAATTTGTATTAATTCATTCGTAGGCCTCATCCTAGGCCTAATCGGCTGCCATCTTGGATAGGAACGTGGTAGGAAGTTGCCGCAATGTTGCACGCGTTCAGGGTGCCGCCCCGATGAAAACCCATCCTCTTTTGTCTCTCTATGACCTTCGGTTACAGTAGACATGGTTTCCGGAAACGCAGTTCAATTCAATGGGAAACAATTTCTTAGGGTCCCGAAAAAAGTTCATCCAAAACCTATACCAATAGACTCCAAATGACCTGAAACGTACTCCTGACAAATTTCCTGGGGGGCGTTTTTGGCTCTGGGACTTTGTCTTTTTTGGCTCCAAGCGTCTCCATTCAAATCAATGGGGAAACGGTTTTTCTTGAATATCTCCGGAACGGTACGTCGTAGAGACTCCGCGATGTTTTCTGCATGGCATAATTTGGGGTCAAGGAACACGCCAGTCTTGGTCCTGAGTCTCTACGACCTTGCGTTCAAAAGTTAGAGTTTTCCCTCCAAAAGTCTCCATTCAAATGAATGGGAAAACGCTTTTTCGAGACTAATCGGTCCAGGAACGAGCTACAAACCTTTATGCGGTGTCCTAGCGTTCGGGGGGATGAGACGATTAAAACGCAACCTCACACGTCTCTCTCCGACCTTGCCATGAATTTCTACGAATATTTTTCGTATTTTTCAAGGCGTTTTCATATTTTTAGGCCTCAAAAGCCTTTAGGGGCGCGGTTTCGCATAGGAACGTCTTAGAAAGATTCCAAAAAGTTCCACGCGCTCGGGCCGATGAGACGATTCAAACGCACTGTCGTTTGGCTCTCTGCGACGTTGCTTTCAGATTAAATGTGTATTAATTCATTTGCAGGCCTGATCCTAGGCCGAATTGGCTGCCATTTTGGATAGGAACGTCGTAGGAAGATTACGGAAAGTTTGACGCGCTCGGGCCGATGAGACGATTCAAACGCACCGTCGTTTGGCTCTCTACGACGTTGCTTTCTATTTTTTAAGATGAAATTTGTATTAATTCATTCGTAGGCCTCATCCTAGGCCTAATCGGCTGCCATCTTGGATAGGAACGTGGTAGGAAGTTGCCGCAATGTTGCACGCGTTCAGGGTGCCGCCCCGATGAAAACCCATCCTCTTTTGTCTCTCTATGACCTTCGGTTACAGTAGACATGGTTTCCGGAAACGCAGTTCAATTCAATGGGAAACAATTTCTTAGGGTCCCGAAAAAAGTTCATCCAAAACCTATACCAATAGACTCCAAATGACCTGAAACGTACTCCTGACAAATTTCCTGGGGGGCGTTTTTGGATCTGGGACTTCGTCTTTTTTTGGCTCCAAGCGTCTCCATTCAAATGAATGGGAAAACGCTTTTTCGAGACTAATCGGTCCAGGAACGAGCTAGAAACCTATATGCGGTGTCCTAGCGTTCGGGGGGATGAGACGATTAAAACGCAACCTCACACGTCTCTCTCCGACCTTGCCGTGAATTTCTACGAATATTTTTCGTAATTTTTCAAAGAGCTAGGCCTCAAAAGCGTTTAGGGGCGCGGTTTCGCATAGGAACGTCTTAAAAAGATTCCAAAAAGTTCCACGCGTTCGGGGTGCCGCCCCGATAAAAACCCATCCTCATTTGTGTCTCTGCGACCTTATTTACAGTAGACGGGGTTTCCGGAAACGCGTAATAAGCCTCCGTTAAGGGCCGCGGTTTCGCGTAGGAACGTCCTAGGGACCTCCGGGAAGTTGTTCCCGTTTCGTCCCGGTCCCGGCTGCCTGACCGTGCCGCCTTTGATCCGGTTAGGGCCCGTCAAAGCGGGTTTAGGTGTAGCGTATCGGCCCCCGTAATTTTTCAGAGGGAAAAAACGAGTTCCCCTAGTCGGGGACGACGACGCGAATCCGGCGCATCCTCTCGCGGCTCTCTGCGACGTCGCCTTGAATTTTTACGAATAAATTTGTTTAATTTTCAAAAACGCGAAAAGGGAAGCTTTACTGGCGACCGTTTTTGAACGCGACGTCGTAGAAAGATTCCGTCCGTTTCCACGCGTCCGCGGTTACGCCCCGCTTCAAACGGCACCGCTCGGGCGTCTCTACGACCTTCCCTCGGCGTTTGAGGCCTGATTTTTCTTTTGTTTCCAGAAGCCCATTCTGAAGACAAAAGTCATGTCCGAGTCCCTAACACCTCTTTTTTTTCACGAAAACGAAAAACCAGACCCAGCCTCGCGTTCGGGGCTTCGAGACGGTTAAAACGCATCCTCTCTTTGCTCTCTACGACGTTCCTGCGAACTTTGGGAATTATTTAATTATTATTTAAATCGGGTGCGTTTCGGGCCGCCATTTTGGACGGGAAGGTCGTAGAAAGACGGCGGGAGCGTCGACGCGCTCGGGGCAAAGAGACGATTCCGACGCATCCTCTCGCTTCTCTCTACGACCTTTCCTCGAGATTTTCCATTTTTTCTAGGGTTTCAAAGCGGCCTAGTATTTCCCTGGCAGAATTCACTGCTCCGTTTCAGATTTTAGCCCTTTTTTGAGATATCTTTTGAAGGGAACGTCGTAGAGCGACGCGGGATATCAAAAAACGTTCGGGGGGACCGTCCGATTCCGACGGCGCCTCCCGCGTCTTTCTACGACGTTCCCTCGCCGTTTAATCGCCGTTTTTTGATCTCCCTGCCCCCGATCGATTAAGCGTTTTTGGCGGGCCGCCGTTTCGCGTAGGAACGTCCTAGAGACCTCGGGGAAGCGTTTCCCGTTTCGTCTCGGTCGGGGCTGTCTACGCGTGCCGCGTTTGATCCGATTAGGGCCCGTCAAAGGGGCGTAACGCCACGTGACCCCCCGGCCAATCGGGCGACGGAACTTTTCGGAGGGAAACGACGAGTTCCCCCGGTCGGGGACGACGAGACGAATCAAACGCACCCGCTCGCGGCTCTGGAAAAAATTATTTGCGACTTTTACAAAGGATTTTGTTTCCTTTTCAGAAAACGCGAAAAGGGAAGCTTTAGTCAAGTTCATTATGTATTTTTGCTGGATTTTTATGGGGATTTGGAAAACTATACATTTTTGAAAAGTAGATAGTATAAGCAATCAGAAAAACAATGTTTCCATTTGCACAGGTGGCGGCCATCTTGGATTTTTCGAAATGGCGTCCGAAAAACCTATATTTTGTCATTTCTCAGCTTCTGAATAAGTTAGAACTAGATTTTAACTGCTTAACCAACATTGTCAGGGTCACTGAATCTAATGGTGTTAGTTTTATTGTTGTCAGACATTTTGTTACCACAGCAATTTATTTGAACTATTGATTTATAGTATTTATGAGTAGATGGCCCACCATTTAAAACATCCCAGCTTGAATGTGCAATACTGGTACAGTTTACATGGCCACCATTTTGCTGTACATTTACAGGCTTGCCTGTGCAATTCTCACAGCTAATTGTATCCAGTATACAGGAGCAGCGCCACATAGTGAATGTTTTGAGTGTCAACAGGGGAATCCTTCAGCATGCATGCATTTTCTGTATGATAATACTGGAAACTGACTGCAAGACAGAGTGACAAATCAATTGGTGTTATTAATATTATTAATGCACATAAGAGCATGTCATTAACTGGTGTTGGTGAGTGTGCTTTAGTGTAACAGTGAGGGTTCTGTTTGCTGTTTGTTCTGGTTATATTCATGGGTGAAGAACATCGAGGTGAACAAGAGACATGTCAAGCCCATGAGCTCATTAACTGGAAGCTGTGTATTCTATGCCAGTCTGATGATGCCAAGACGGTGGTTCTGGTCCAGAATCCAAGATTAGACACTAATGGACATGTACGAGAAGTAGTTCAAGAGGGTCAGTCTGAGTGATTGGGACCATGTTAAATCCAAAGACGACTGCAGAACTGCACAGCTGAGACACCAGGGACACAGAAAGCAGTCTATCATCTCTCCTGTCACTCAGGTGCAACCAACAAGGTTCAAATACAGCATGCAAGCAACCAACATGCACATCATTTCTACAGGACGGTGCACAGCCAAGAAGCGTGGCAAGAAGAGAGGATGAACAGAAATGGATGACCCAGGCCCCTCAACATCTAATTCTTCTCCACTCCACTCGTCAAGAAACAAAGCTCCATCTGCCAAAAGGCCGATGGTGAACTACTTTATCTAGTCAGAACTGCAAATGCCGGAAAATCTCCAAAGGCTGCTTTGGAACAGTCCCAGAATCTCACACTCAAAACTAGACTGAACACCCGCATCTCAGCAGATGATGCACATGCAATTGATGTATGATATCACAAAGATTGTGGGACATAAAAATGTGTCATTACGGGAGACCAGGT
>NW_026945720.1:456657-486570 GCF_034702125.1 Engraulis encrasicolus
CTTGGGCCCGTAGAAGTCGATGTAATTTGTTGAATTTGGGCGGAATTTAGTTACCTGGTGAACCAGTAGCCTGTAAGTAACAGGCTACTGGCACACTGCCCTTTCACGCGTCTCTGCAGGCGGGGTTTAGTCAAAAGATGCTTGCACGCGGTTGGAGCAACCTCATATGAATGACATGACACTTCGACCACTCACGTTGAAGCTTTGTGACGTAGGACGTGTCGTCACGTCAGCGCCGCCAGCTCGGGAACCACAACAGAACAACGTCCTTTAGAAAATCAACTTGAGGTATTTTGGATAACACCGCTGAAATTGCTGCTTCCATCCCGACGCATGATAACTCCTCGCACGCCGCCATTACTGTTGTGATTCAGGGAGGGGGCGGGCACAGCCAAACTACCCTGGAGGAGGGTATTGCGTTCGATAAACGTCATACCCACTGAAATCCCTCCCTACGATCCTGATTCGTCGAGCTGCCCCGTTTATTTCGTAAACGGAGGAGGAGAGCGAATCACAGGTGCACCAGAAGGTTTGTGTAGCCCAGCCCCCTGGGCGTCAACACATAGCTTCTGGTTCACCAGGAAAGGAATTTAGCGCATTTTGGCGGTTTTTGAGAAGCTTTTGGGCGGGATTTGGTCAGACACATCTGGCAACACATGACACTTCAGATTCGATGTGGAGGAAACTGAAAAATGAAGCAGGACAGTGAGGACGTTCCACTGTGCCGGCCAGTAGGCTGTTCCCCAGATGGTTTGTCTGTGAAAGGAAAAAGCAAAGCAAGCAAGCAAACTTGAAAAACGCAGACACAAATCAATTATTAGCAATATGGGATCCACTTAAAAGTGTTGCTTGAAGTTCAGTGTTGCCAGATTTGGGCAGGTGCGCGCTCAATTGGGCTACTTGGGATGAGCAGTGCATGGTAAAAACGGGAAAAATCGGCCATTTGGCTTTTTTTGTTTTTCAGCCGTTTTGGGCCCATAGAAGTCAATGTAATTTGTTGAATTTGGGCGGATTTTAGCACATTTTGGTGGTTTTTGAGAACCTTTTGGGCGGGATTTGGTCAGACACATCTGGCAACACTGTCTGTGTTTCTCAGACACTGTAAGATCTACAACATAAAAGGGCCACAGCAACATCCAAACCATTAAAACATTGGTTCAACAATGCTGTCTAAAGCCGGGCATACACTGTGAGATATTTTCACTCGTGGGTCTTAAGCTTCTGCTCACACTGCACGATGGAATTTCACTGTTTAAAATTTCACAACTCACGACTCACGTCCTCACACTACACGAGCCGACAGTCGGATGCGAGCGAAATGCTTCCACCGCACGACGAGACAGGCATGTTTCCCTAGTCTGCAGAGGAGGGAACATGCGCACCTGAAGTGGAGATGAGGTCGCGCTCAACAGCGAATCGCACGGCCCCATTAATTTGTGCATGTGAAGTGTCAAATCGGGTCGTAGCACTGCTTTAACTGTGCAATTTACGCACGAGCCACGACCAGAATTTCAAACCGTTTTGATTTTCTTGCGACCCTGCGATTGCACGATCGTGAGGCGAAATCGCTTGTCGTTACCCCATGTACACTGCACGATGCAAGACTCTCGATTGACCTGCGATTGAGCAAGAAATCGGCCCGACTCTCAAAAAGTCGTGCGAGTGCCAAATCGGGGCAAAAGTCGCACAGTGTAAGCCCAGCTTAAGTAGAACAAATGTAAGTGTGCACTAACCCTGACTCAGTGCTTCCGGAATTGGGCAGTGGGGGAGGGGTGGCCTAGGGCATTTTTTCTGATTTTTTAGTTAGGAAAATTAGGATTGAGTTTCCGGAATCGGGGTCAGGATGGAGTTAGGGGATTGAGAAATGACTTTTGGAAAATGATTAGGATTCAGTTTCCGGAATCGGGGTCAGGATGGAGTTAGGGGATTGAGAAATGACTTTTGGAAAATCATGCTAAATGTGTAGGAAGTAATATTTACCCTCTTCCTCTTGGTGGCGGAGGCGGGTGACTAATGGAAGAAGACAGAGAGACACGTGATGGTCATTAATGGGGAATAAAATACAAGAATCACACCTGAGAGTACGACATTTCTTATAAATGTGAAATAGGAAGTCACACTTACTGTGAAGGTGAGGGACCTCTTGGCTTTTTTCGCCGGGGTCCTCACCGGCGCCACCGGCGCCTCATCATCGTCTCCCGGGGGGGAGTCGTCGTCTGACGACACAACCGCCCGGGGTCGTTTAGCACGCTTTTTTTTCCTCTTGTCTTCCTTTCGGGGGCCATCCATTCCCCAGTCCGACTCTTCGCCGTCGTCCTCCGGGTCCGGCACCTCCTCATGCTCCTCCTCCTCTTCAGCTCCCGGGCGAGGGTCCTGGCTCGTCGTTAATTGGCATGTGTTATCCAGCTCGGCCATTTCCTCTGGCCTCAGGAAATGTCCCAAGAAAAGGTTTCTTATTTGCAGGACCTCTTGAATCTCCCGCTCGTTCACCTGGTAAAATCTCTTGTTGGTTACCAGCTCGTGGCACATCTGCCTCGCCATCCTTGGCTGCTGCAGAGGGTCGGCTTTCTTCACAGCCTAAGAGATGGAGCATACATACATACATACATACATACATACATACATACAGCCATTAAAAATACATACATTCAGTCATACCTGCATGCTAGCCTGCATAATAAAGTCCTTGTACTCACATGGGTGGCGAGGGAATCCCTGAGTCCCCGGAAGGTCGGCGGGGTGCCGGGGAGGCCGAGCTCCTTCCAGATAACGCGGAAATAATCAAGAAGGGCTGGGGCGCGGCCGTTGCTCCGGCTGGAAAATACAAATGGCCCCTGCCATCCGGGCAGTTTTACCCGCCGGGCCAGCCACTGTTTGACAACACCAAAAACACTCCGGCTTACCGCCACCAGGGCAGGGCCAAAAGTTGCCCCCGTCTTGTGCTCTGCCACCTGTGTGAGGGCAAAACGGGTTAAACATAAATTGCACTGTACCTTACTTTATAATATATGACAGAGATTTCCTTGCAGGACACACACACACACACACACACACACACACACACACACACACACACACACACACACACACACACACACACACACACACACACAAACACACACAGAGACAGAGGAGAGGAGAGGAGAGGAGAGGAGATAGATCACACACACACACATACACACACACACTCACACACACACACACAGACAGAGGAGAGTAGAAGAGAGTAGAGGACAGGAGAGGATAGGACAGGACAGGAGAGGAGAGGAGAGGAGAGAGATCACACACACACACACACACAGAGAGAGAGAGACAGAGGAGAGTATAAGAGAGTAGAGGAGAGTAGATGAGAGGAGAGGAGAGGAGAGAGATCACACACACACACACACACACAGAGGAGATTAGAAGAGAGGAGATGAACGAAGATGAAAACATACGTAGATCACGTAGCCCTCCTTGTCGCTCACTGCTACCTCCACCTCAGTTTGGACCATATTCTTAAGTGCCACGAGACGATGGCCGGTCTCTGCTATGATGAGGCCGGCCAGGACGGACAAAAACCTGTTGATGTCCCCCCTCTGTTGGGTACTTAGTGCTTGCTCTAAGAAAAGTAAAAAAAAAGAACACGAAAAATTCTTAGATTAACAATTGTAAGTCATTGACACCCTAATAATGTTGGATATGCAAATTTACATATAGACTTACCCAGGTAGGCCTCAACAGTTTGATTTGTGCGTTTGATGCACTGTGTGTGGATATTGAGGGGAAGGATGTTGACTGAAAAGCAGAATAGCATACAATAAAGTTGAATAGAATAGAATAGAACAGAATAGAATAGAATAGAATAGAATAGAATAGAATAGAATAGCATGGAATGGAATAAAATAGAATAAAATAGGCTAAAAGGAGAATATATTACTGCAGACTTCAGAGCCTTACCAGATTTGTTCATCTTCACAGTCATCTGGTGGCTCAGCACTTTAGCCCGGATGCTTTTTATGTGGCGGGTCAGCTCCAAACAAATATTCTGGTTTCTCTTTGCGCTCAATCTCACGCCTTGGGGCTGCGCCTTGCCAAGCCAAATGAAGAAGGACTTGGCACTTGTGAGTTTATGTTTAATGGTTGTCGGCGCGTAACCTTTCTTCTTCCAAGCGTTGAGCACACTAGAACATGTATTTAGGGAAGATTTAAAGTCAATTGCAATGTATTTGACACTCAGGACAACAGGAACGATCATTACATGTTAGTACTTACACCCTGACGTGCGAAAAATCTTTTAGAAACGCCAGATCCCCGGGGGGGACGCGCTGATTTGCGGCCAGGCACAGATAATCCCTGGCTAGATTAACCCTCTGGGTCGTGTTCTCTGAGTCTTTCTTTGTCGGAGAATCCAGAGTATAATGCGCCTTGTATTGTTCTAATATTTTTTCTACAAAAAACAGAAGCAGGCAATTAATATCATATTAAATTACCCTTTGCATACCATGGTTTTCCAATGTGGTTTACTATTAGGCACATTAGTTAGTTACATTAGTTACAGTCCCTGAAGCGATGTGTCTTTGTGTGTCTTGCTCAGGGGCGCTTCAACCGTGAGTTGAGGAGTAGTGTGAGCTATGACTGCCTTAACACGGCTGCTTCCATTGAGAAAGGAAATTAATCTTTGTAGAGCTGTAGGGGGGAACATTTTAAAACATACATACCGTAGGCCAGCATGCTTTTTTGGCTCTGTGAACCGCGCCCCCCGGGTCCTGCGCTGCTGCTGCTGGCTGCTGCTGCTGCTGGTGCTGGTGCTGCTGGTGCTGCTGCTGCTGCTGCTGCTGGGGCCTGGTCGCTTCTGCCCTGGGCCAGGGCGACAGCCCGCAGCTGCGCCACCTGCCGCTCAAGCTGGAAAATTTTTACATCCTTATCCCTGCATGCAGGGCACGCGGCAGGGCCGGCGGCGTGGGCAGTGGAGGGGCCGGTGGGAGGAGGAGGTCGAGGAGGAGGAGCGGCAGAGGAGGAGGTAGAGAGGAGGTAGAGGAGAGGAGCAGGTAGAGGAGGAAGGGCCGACAGCGGGGGTGGAGGGAGCAGAGGTGGAGGTAGAGGAGGAAGGGCCGACAGCGGGGGTGGAGGAGGAGGAGGCATCGGAGGCGGGTGGGGGGTTGCCGAGCGCGGCCAGCTGCTCGGGGGTGAGGTCTACGGTGCTGACCAGCAGCTGACCGCTGGCCCTCAGCTTCCTGAGTTCTTCGATGGCCTTGGATTTGGTGGCCTCGAATCGCATGGCCGCGCGCTGCTCGTTCTAAGAAATAAAAATGATTATTTGGTAAGAACTATAGATAAGGTCTTTGTGATATTCCAATGTTGTGTGTGCATATATCTTTGAAAAAGCTTACTGTAAGCTGGCCATGGTGGTGGAGCAGGTGCTTGTCGAGTCTGTTAGACGCATAGGCACAGAGACCGCAAGCCAGCACGTCTCCGTATGCTGCGTTGACCCTAGTTAGGAAAATATAACTTTAAAAAACGGCACTTAACAAAATATATAATCACGGTTAGTAATTATGAAATTGAGTTGATACAATAAAGTAAAAAGAGAATCACCGGCCATTCGAAGCCTGGACCAGGAGGTCCAGCTCCTTGCTCTCGCACACTTTGTGCTTCTTCTTGAAATGTTGTCTGATGTTTTTGGCAAAAAAATGCCCACAAATGGCGCAGTGGTTTTCCATCTGAAAAACAATTACAAACATAGTTAGCTAACACACACACACACACACACACACACACACACACACACACACACACACACACAAACACACACACACACACAGAGACAGAGGAGAGTAGAGGAGAGGACAGGAGAGGAGAGGAGAGGAGAGGAGAGGAGAGGAGAGAGATCGGAGCTGGTTTCCGGAATCCAATGAATGGAAAAGACCTGAGTTCCGCCAAAAGACCACGGTTATGGATAAGATTGGATTACGGAACCTAGGGTTTTGGAAAGTTCATTAACACACACACACACACACACACAGATATGAATTAAAACAGCAGAAGTGCAAAGCATCTTGCCTTTAGCATTTAGTTTGACACAGACCATGTGCTTGTAGCAGCTAGTCAGCTAGAAGTTAGTTTACATGCAAACTTAAAGAGTTTTAAAGTAATAACCCCTTCGCCATCAGAGCAAAGATTATGATTGTTTTAATGATGTCATTGCAAACAGTTACAGTTAAAGCCGTTATAAACATCAGCAAAGCACCATTACATTGTCTTAGCACAAGTAAAATCACACACACATCTCCCTTGCAAAGTTGGACACCATGTGCTGGTAGCAGCTCGCTAGATAGAAGCTACTTTACATGCAACCATAAAGAGGTTTAAAATATCCCCCGTCCATGTTGTGATGATATCATGACAAACAGTTACAGTTAAAGCCGTTATAAACATCAGCAAAGCACCATTACATTGTCTTAGCACAAGTAAAATCACACACACATCTCCCTTGCAAAGTGGTAAAGAGCAGTTGGACACCATGTGCTGGTAGCAGCTCGCTAGATAGAAGCTACTTTACATGCAACCATAAAGAGTTTTAAGATATCCCCCGTTGTTGTTGTGATGATATAATGACAAACAGTTACAGTTACAACCGTTATAAACAACAGCAAAGCCCTCTTACCTTGTCCTAGAGCAGGGAAAAGCACACACAATGTGGTTTGCAACGTGGTTTGAGACCATGTGCTCGCTAGCTACAAGCTACTATGCACTATGTACAAGCTACTTTACACTGCAAACATAAAGAGTTTTAAGATATCCCCCGTTGTTGTTGTGATGATATAATGACAAACAGTTACAGTTACAACCGTTATAAACAACAGCAAAGCCCTCTTACCTTGTCCTAGAGCAGGGAAAAGCACACACAATGTGGTTTGCAACGTGGTTTGAGACCATGTGCTCGCTAGCTACAAGCTACTATCACAGCACGAAAAGGGGGATTTGTGACAATGAACTCGTCCCTAATCGTCCACGGACTTGCCTAACTTTCGTCTGATTTTGAGCGCTTGAGAGAATCAAAATTAACAGTTTTGCTGACAGTTAACTCGCCCGGAAGCGAATCGCGAGCCGCGGGCAGGTCTCACAGCAGGGTGTTAATGGCCCAACGATTAGCGATTACCACATGAAAGGCAATGACAGCCAGCCCAGAACGCGGACTAGCCTTTCTCTTATTGGACGAAAAAGACACATGGCTCAAAGTAAAAGAGCTGCGCTATTGGTTAGCAGGGTCGGCAGCTACGACCTTCTATTGGTCACAATGATACATTGGTCACGTTGGATTAATTTATGCAGACCGTATACAGTAGGTCCGTTTAATTATGCAAAAATTATTATTATTATACCTAGGTTGATTTTACTTAGTATATTCACGTGATGGGGCTTTAGCATGCATGCATGATGTGAATTTATTGATAAAATGAAAATTAATGAAATGAAAATGATTTTTTAACGCTTTTAATATCACACCAAACAATGTACACACACTTTGACAAGAACCATGCAACTACACACATACCCTGCAAACAATATACTCTATATGCAGTGATTTACACAGCACTCAGGTCACAAATGTACAACTAGGAAACATTTCATTACCGACAGATTAGGTTTGGGCAGGCTGTCATAATGCTTTAGCGTACGTATCGCACGCTAGTGCATTCAGCGTGTTGGTGCGACGCATTTTGAATTTAAATCGTGCTCCTCAACGCACCAGTAAAACGCTTTCATGCACTTTTGACACGTGACGAGGTTTGCACAGTTTTCCCCGCCGTGTCTGCGATTTTGTTTTGTCACAGTGCATTTGTTACTAAACGCAAATATGCTTTGCTGTGCCCTAACCAAAACCACCCCTAAACCTAACCTGTCAGTGAAGTAATGTTTCTGCTGCTTTACTTTTGCCAAGAACAGCGAGATTAGGCGAATTTCTGCCTAAATTGTGCCTAAACCAAAACCATCCCTAAACCGAACCTGTCACAGGGCGTTGTGGAGCACGACTTAACTTGAAAATGCGTATTAGACACCCGCGATAGTGGGTTCAAATCAGCGTGTCATAGATACGCCTAGCCTATGCATGATGTTTGGGAAGGGCACAATTCATAAAACTCAGTAACATACAATGCTTTTTCAAAAAAGGGTTCTATGTTCCCCGCTGCATCCAAGTAGACTGCTGCCACACTGCTAAGAGCAGGTTGTCAGAGCACCTCTGACAGGTTAGGTTTAAGGATAGTTTTAGTCAGGGCACATACAAAAATGGATTTGAGTAAAAGTTGTCAATTCATAGTAAATACGTGGTAAATATGAAAGTAAGAGGAAAAAATAGTACAGGTACTGCCTTTTAATACAGACTATACAGGTATGTACAACATTATAAACATTGCTGTTGATTTCATGTTCTTCAGCCGCCAATCATGCCAGAAGGGTCTACTGAAGGTCTCTGGTCACTGTGTCCTCGTCATACTGCAACAGGCACTCAGTCTCACTTCTGGGAGCTGTAGAAACAACAAATAAATTAATACTTCACCATGCACCTCATATTGACATAGCAAATATATCAATAAGCAAGTCATATTGAGCCCAACAGGGATAATCTTACACTATTTTTGTCTTCTATAGTCTCCCTGCCAGGATATGTAGGATGTAAGAAAATAAATCAAAACATAGCAATGCACAGCATTGACAACTTATCTATAAAGTAGCACACGTCATATTGCCAATGTAGGCCAGGGGTGGGGAACTATGTCTTGAGGGCCGTTTGCGACCCTTGAGGCCGTTTTATCTGGTCCCCGATATAATTTTTATGTTATTCAGCTTCACATAAAATGACATATTTTGTAAAGGAACCTTAGAAAATACATTTGCAATACAATTAAGTTATATTCAGGGAAGCTGAAGAAGGTGGTGTTTGTTTAAATGTGGCTGCCTTCAATATAGGTCTAAAGTGAAGGGGAAAATCCTGGTTTGTGTTCATAGTACGGCCCTTGGAGGACTTTTACGGCCCCTCGGATGAATTTGAATTGGCCCTTCGAATGAGAAAGGTTCCCCACCACTGAGGTATGCTATAGGTTAAGCTTACCCTCTTTCACTCCTCTGTGGAGAGACTGTGCTTATTTCAGGTTGGCTTCCAGATGCGTCTGTAGCACAGCACACAGGATTGCAGGACACAGCATCCTGCAGGACACTACAAAAAACAAACAAACAAACAAACAAAAACAAGGGGAATGAATAAATGACCTGCCCAGTTATTAAACAAATGAAAATTGATGTGCCAGAGCTGTGGTAAAAGTAACCTTGGGTCCAAATCATCTATGCCTAGGGTGTGTGTGTGTGTGTGTGTGTGTGTGTGTGTGTGTGTGTGTGTGTGTGTGTGTGTGTGTGTGTGGTAAATCCAGTGTGCACATTATTCAGATATGAGAATTAATTCATTCATTCATTTTAACTGACATCAGTACATACCCATATCAGTGCCATTTCACCCTGCCAAGACACTGGACCTGGGTCTATTGGAGCTCTCTGCTCAGGGTGTCCTCGCCATACTGCAGCAGGCACTCTGTTTCTATAGTTCCTAGAAGCGAGACAAATAAATAAATGAATAAATACTTCACCATGCCCCTCATATTGACATAGCACCATGCACCTCATATTGAAATATGTCAATAAGCAAGACCTATTGAGCCCAACAGGGATAATCTTACACTATATCAGTTTTCTGTGGTCTCTTGTAAGATTGGCCCATCACCATTCTGCAGGACACTACCGTCTCCCTGCCAGGATCTGTAGGATGTAAGAAAATGAATCAAAGCATAGCAATGCACAGCATTGACAACTTATCTATAAAGTAGCACAAGTCATATTGACAATGTAGGCCAGGGGTGGGGAACCTATGTCTCTAGGGCCGTTTGCGACCCTTGAGGCATTTTTATCTGGCCCCCCCGATATAATTTTAATGCTATTCAGCTTCACATGAAATATACATATTTTGTAAAGGAATCTTAGAAAATACATTTGCAATACAATTAAGTTATATTCAGGGAACCTGAAGAAGGTGGCGTTTGTTTAAATCCTGGTTTGTGTTCATAGTACGGCCCTTGGAGGACTTTTACGGCCCCTCGGATGAATTTGAAGTGGCCCTTCGAATGAGAAACGTTCCCCGACCCTGACGTAGGCTATAGGTTAAGCTTACCCTCTTTCACTCTTCTGTGGTGAGACTGTGCCCATTTTGGGTTGACCTCCACACGCGTCTGTAGCACAGCACACAGGATTGCAGGACACAGCATCCTGCAGGACACTTCAAAAAACAAGGGGAACGAATAAATGACCTGTCCAGTTCTATAAAAAAGAATACCCTGAAAAAGAACACCCTGTTGTTTCTACAGCTCCTAGAAGCGAGACAAATAAATTAAATAATTCGCCATGCACCTCATATTGACATAGCAAATGTATCAATGAGCAAGTCATATTGGTCACAAAGAAGTTAATCTTACATTCTTTCAGTCTTCTATGGCGAGTTAGGCCTTCAGGTGACTCGTCTTCGCCATATTATGAGACAGCAGCCTGTGAAAACATGGCAAATAGAATAACCCATTAACCTTGGGTCCTAATATAATACATGGACATAAACTAGCCTACATTATTTAGACAAGGTCAGTAGACCTCCACGTGAAACAATAAGAAAAAGTGATCATACATAATTTCAATTTCTTGAAGAGGCCATCTACACTTATTTCTGCAACAAGTGCTGTTTTGAGGACCCATACTTTTTAAGGACAGGTTGCCTACTGTTGCAAATGCCAGGGTAGGGCCTATTTCACATTGATTTCGGGGTGGCGTGCTCTATTAACTTGACCACTCTGGTCGACATTGAGCTCGCGCTGATACATTGGGCTCGCGTTACTGAGAGCTGCCGCCAGAACTACTCAAGGTTAGCCGTCATAATATAGAACAACACAAGGAAGAATCGGTCGGTTTGGTGAAAGGGCAAGGTGTTTCAAAGTAGCATAGAACTAAATTATATCCCACCTTTGACTTGATTTTACGCAGGTGGGTCTTGGAACCCCTGTGTGACTGCCTAGGTTTCAGGATAGGGAAAGTAAAACAAAAATCATTGAGTAAAATCGATGGGGGACAAATTGTAGCTTTTGTAGACTACGTCGCTACTTGAGGAAAAATAGCTTAAATACAGGGACGTTAGCTACTCGATACATGGTAGTGACGCTACGACCAAGCTACTAGAGAATGTAATTAAACTAGTCGCTTCGCTACTGCCCAGCACTGAAAACCAAGGACACTCCCAACTGAGATCGCTCCCGGACGTGTAGTCCCAGGTGTTTCTATCACTCCCGGACGTGTAGTCCCACCGATTATATTTCACGTATCATCATACACTGCCACATACAAGCAATTTAGGGTTAGGGTTAAGGTTAAGGTTAGAAACAAAAAACTAACATCAAAAAGATAACTAACTCCGTTATATGGCGGTGGGATCGATAGTCTGGCTAGTAGCTGGGTCTTTTACCGTCCAAAAAGGGCCTAATCGTTACGCGCTGGATAGAAGCACCAAAATTGGTGTAGACCTTCCTTAGGGTGTTCTCCATCATTTCAGAAGGGGTGCCCCAAATTTCAATGTCATTAAGGTCATTTTTATGGGGTAAATCCAAGATGGCTGCCCAAAACAAGCCAATAGTAGTAAAATGCTGTACTGCCTGGACATAATGGTGTTATGGGCCAATCCACCTATTTGTGTGTGATGTATACAAACTGAACTTTGAAAATATGTGCAAAACTTACCATGAAAACAATGTTATATATGTCTTATTTAGATTCAAAAAGAGGAAAATCATAAAAACCATGGTCAGAATGAGATCATTCTACAATTGAGAGCTAATTTCTGGGCAGTTAGCTATTGAACCAACATTCATTAAGAGTTTTAAAAACTTGCAGTGGGTCTTATCTATAAAATCCAAAAAGAAAATGTGGTTAGAAAATTTAGGGGAGAAGAGATAAACCCTTGAACCCTTGAGCCTGTAGGCTTTGTGTGGAAAGGTCTTCGGAAACCCTGTGACTGATGCAATGTTGGTGCCCTAGAAGACAAGTCAGCACAGTTCAGACGAGCCAGCCAGAGGAGGTCACCGCCAGCCTTGTATCGAGGTTCCAGCGTCTTCATCGGGGAACTCGGCATGGATATGCAAGACGACACTCGAATCACTGATGGACAAATGCCTGAAACGGCTGGAAAAATAGAAAAGATGGTTACAGAGACTGTTATTGCTGTTCTTCTTTCAGTACAATATTTGCCTTCCATAAAATATTCACATGTTCCAATTTAATATTCTTGATGCTGTTGTAAATAAAATTTGCACACTGTCTTCACACTGTCTGCATAATTGAATTGGCCGCTTATGGTGATCTTGAACTCTGTACAAAAAGTTCCAGCATGCGTTGTGGCTCTCCTGCCTTCTCTCCAAGTTATAGTGATCTGATAAAGATAAGACATGGCGCAAGTTTGCTCTTATATGCACAGATGGTGTCAAATGAAAGTAATGCGACCTGAGCTAGGCAGCATAATGTTATCTCTTTCTGTGGGCATTGTCTCAGTTTCCACACTAGCATCTAACCTTATTACAAAAAAAAGCAGTTTTCTGACACTGATAGCCAGGTTACTCTCAGGTAAACATGAGATGATGCAATTTTCACAATGGAAACTTAACTGGCAACTATGGATAAATATGATGTCAACAGAGCATGGACTATTTCACCATTGTATACAACAGTGTTTCCCAACCAGGGGTACGTGGAAAATGTGATACTAACAAATGTATGGAGTGCACTCACATTGGTATAGAGGATCATATAGAGCAGGGATGGGCAACTGGAGGACCAGGGGCCACATGCGGCCCGCCTCCTTACTAAGTGCGGCCCATAGATAAGCCATACTTATAAATTATAATGAACAATCTGTTAAAATTACACTGTTGGCTGACAGAGAACACTCATTGCTTCCAAACTTTTTCGGCGGCCACTGAGCAACCAACTGCACCTTTAATCTGCAAGCTGCAGTCAGATCCGCAGTCATCTGGCCCTCCAATGTTCACAATGAAAAAAATGTGGCCCTCCTTCATGAGAGTTGCCCACCCCTGATATAGAGCATGAAGGAGGGGGTACTCATGATATGACTAAATTAATTAGGGGGTACACAGGGCAAAAAAGGTTGGGGATCACTGGAATACAAGACATAATGGATGCATTTTTAGAATGCCATGTAGGCTATTGGACAAAGGAAAGCTGGCTATTCTCCAGCACAGACAGTGCACAGGGTGCTGTTCAAATGCAGCCAAGTTGTATGTAGACACATTTTATGATCAGCCGATGGTGATCGCCGTTTGCCGCACTTTCTTTTCTTCTTTTCATCCAGTCCCCAGTCGGACTGTTCGCCGTCGTCCTCCGGGTCCGGCACCTCCTCATGCTCCTCCTCCTCCTCTTCCCCTCCCGGGCGAGGGTCCTGGCGCGTCGGGAGCTGGCTTCTGTTGTCGAGCTCGGCCATTTCCTCGGGCCTCAAGATGTGTCCTAGGAAAATGTTTCTTATTTGCAGGACCTCGTCAGCCTCCCGCGAGTTCCCCTGGTAGAACCTTTTGTTTGTGACGAGCTCGTGGCACATCTGCCGTGCCATCTTTGGCTGCTGTGCGGGGTCGGCTCTCTTCACAGCCTAAGAGATGGAGCATACATACATACATACATACATACATACATACATACATACATACAGCCATTAAAAATACATACATTCAGTAATACCTGCATGCTAGCCTGCATAATAAAGTCCTTGTACTCACATGGGTGGCGAGGGAGTCCCTCAATCCCCGGAAGGTCGGCGGGGTGCCGGGGAGGCCAAGCTCCGTCCACACCAGTCGGAAAAACTCCAGGAGGGCTGGGGCGCGGCCGTTGGTGCGGCCCGAAAAAACAAATGGCCCCTGCCATCCGGCCATTTTTACTCGCCCTGCCAGCCACTTTTTCATCAGAGCAAACACTTTCCGGCTTACCGCCACCGGGGCAGGGCCAAAAGTCGCCCCCGTCTTGTGCTCTGCCACCTGTGTGAGGGCACAACGGGTTAAACATAAATTGCACTGTACCTTACATTAGAATATATGACAGAGATTTCCTTGCAGATGAACGGAGATGAAAACATACGTAGATGACGTAGCCCTCCGGGGTGCTCTCTGCCGTCTCGACCTCGTTGAACACCATGTTTTTAAGGGCCACGAGACGATGGCCGGTCTCTGCAACGATGAGGCCGGCCAGGACCGACAAGAACCGGATAACGTCCCCCCTCTGGTGGGTACTTAAAGCTCGCTCTAAGAAAAGTAAGAAAAAAGTACACGAAAAATTCTTAGATTAACAATTGTAAGTCATTGACACCCTAATAATGTTGGATATGCAAATTTACATATAGACTTACCCAGGTAGGACTCGACTGTCTGGTTGGTGCGTTTGATGCACTGGGCGTGGGTCTTGAGGGGAAGGATGTTGGCTGAAAAGCAGAATAGCATACAATAAAGTTGAATAGAATAGAATAGAACAGAATAAAATAGAATAGAATAGAATAGAATAGCATGGAATGGAATGGAATAAAATAGAATAAAATAGGCTAAAAGGAGAATATATTACTGCAGACTTCAGAGCCTTACCAGATTTATTCCTTTTAACACTCAACTGGTGGCTCAGCACCTTTGCCCGGATGTTTTTGATCTGTCTTTCTAGCTCCAAAGAGATGTTGACGGTCCTCTGCGTGCTCAGTCTGACGCCTGGGGGCTGCGCTTTTCCCAGCCACGTAAAGAAGGATTTCGCACTCTGAAGTTTGTGTTTTATTGTCGTTGGCTTATATGCTTTCTGCTTCCAAGCGTTGAGCACACTAGAACATGTATTTAGGGAAGATTTAAAGTCAATTGCAATGTATTTGACACTCAGGACAACAGGAACGATCATTACATGTTAGTACTTACACCCTGACGTGCGATAAATCTTTTAGAAACTCCAGATCCCCGGTGGGGACCCGCTGTTTCGCGGCCAGGCACAGATAATCCCTGGCAAGATTAACCCTCTGGGTTGTGTTCTCTGTGTCCTTCTTTGTAGGAGAGTCCACAGTATAATGCTCCTTGTATTTTTGCAATATTTTTTCTACAAAAAACAGAAGCAGGCAATTAATATCAAATTAAATTACCCTTTGCATACCATGGTTTTCCAATGTGGTTTACCATTAGGCACATTAGTTACAGTTACATTAGTTACAGTCCCTGAAGCGATGTGTCTTTGTGTGTCTTGCTCAGGGGCGCTTCAACCGTGAGTTGAGGAGTAGTGTGAGCTATGACTGCCTTAACACGGCTGCTTCCATTGAGAAAGGAAATTAATCTTTGTAGAGCTGTAGGGGGGAACATTTTAAAACATACATACCGTAGGCCGGCAAGCTTTTTTGGCTCTCTGAACCGCGCCCCCCGGGTCCTGCGCTGCTGCTGCTGCTGCTGCTGCTGCTGCTGGGGCCTGGACGCTTCTGCCCTGGGCCAGGGCGACAGCCCGCAGCTGCGCCACCTGCCGCTCAAGTTGGAAGATTTTGAGATCCTTTTCCCTGCATGCAGGGCACGCGGCAGGGCCGGCGGCGTGGGCAGTGGAGGGGCCGGTGGGAGGAGGAGGTCGAGGAGGAGGAGCGGCAGAGGAGGAGGTAGAAGGAGGAGGTAGAGGAGAGGTAGGAGGAGAGGTAGGAGGAGGAGGTAGAGGAGAGGAGCAGGTAGAGGAGGAAGGGCCGACAGCGGGGGTGGAGGGAGCAGAGGTGGAGGTAGAGGAGGAAGGGCCGACAGCGGGGGTGGAGGAGGAGGAGGCATCGGAGGCGGGTGGGGGGTTGCCGAGCGCGGCCAGCTGCTCGGGGGTCAGGTCAATGGTGCTGACCAGCAGCTGACCGCTGGCCCTCAGCTTCCTCAGCTCGTCTATGGCCTTGGATTTGGTGGCCTCAAAACGCAAGGCCGCGCGCTGGTCGTCCTAAGAAATAAAAATGATTATTTGGTAACTATAGATAAGGTCTTTGTGATATTCCAATTTTGTGTGTGCATATATCTTTGAAAAAGCTTACTGTGAGCTGGCCATGCTGGCTGAGCAGGTGCTTGTCCAGTCTCTTCGATGCGTAGTCACAGAGACTGCACGCCAGCACATCTCCGTATGCTGCATTGACCCTAGTTAGGAAAATATAACTTTGAAAAAGGGCACTTAACAAAATATATAATCACGGTTAGTAATTATGAAATTGAGTTGATACAATAAAGTAAAAAGAGAATCACCGGCCATTGGAAGCCTGGACCAGGAGGTCCAGCTCCTTGTTCATGCACACTTTGTGCTTCTTCTTAAAGTGCTGGCGAATATTGGTGGCGAAAAAATTCCCACAAATCGCGCAGTGGTTTTCCATCTGAAAAACAAATACAAACACAGTTAGCTAACACACACACACACACACACACACACACACACACACACACACACACACACACACACACACACACACACACACAGAGACAGAGGAGAGTAGAGGAGAGGACAGGAGAGGAGAGTAGAGGAGAGGAGAGGAGAGGAGAGGAGAGGAGAGGAGAGGAGAGAGATCACACACACACACACAGAGAGAGACAGAGGAGAGTAGAAGAGAGTAGAGGAGAGGAGAGGAGAGGAGAGGAGAGGAGAGGAGAGAGATCACACACACACACACACACACACACACACACACACACACACACACACACACACAGAGAGAGAGGAGAGGACAGGAGAGGAGAGGAGAGGAGAGGAGAGAGATCGGAGCTGGTTTCCGGAATCCAATGAATGGAAAAGACCTGAGTTCCGCCAAAAGACCACGGTTATGGATAAGATTGGCTTACATCTAATGAATAGAACTGGATTAAGGAAACCTAGGGTTTTGGAAAGTTCATTAACACACACACACACACACACACAGATATGAATTAAAACAGCAGAAGTGCAAAGCATCTTGCCTTTAGCATTTAGTTTGACACAGACCATGTGCTTGTAGCAGCTAGTCAGCTAGAAGTTAGTTTACATGCAAACTTAAAGAGTTTTAAAGTAATAACCCCTTCGCCATCAGAGCAAAGATTATGATTGTTTTAATGATGTCATTGCAAACAGTTACAGTTAAAGCCGTTATAAACATCAGCAAAGCACCATTAAATTGTCTTAGCACAAGTAAAATCACACACACATCTCCCTTGCAAGGTGGTAAGGAGCAGTTGGACACAGTGTGCTGGTAGCAGCTCGCTAGATAGAAGCTGCTTTACATGCAACCATAAAGAGTTTTAAGATATCCCCCGTTGTTGTTGTGATGATATAATGACAAACAGTTAGAGTTACAACCGTTATAAACAACAGCAAAGCCCTCTCACTTTGTCCTAGAGCAGGCAAAAGCACACACAATGTGGTTTGCAATGTGGTTTGAGACCATGTGGTCGCTAGCTACAAGCTACTATGCACTATGTACAAGCTACTTTACATGCGACAATAAGGAGTTTTAAGATATCCCCCGTTGTTGTTGTGATGATATAATGACAAACAGTTAGAGTTACAACCGTTATAAACAACAGCAAAGCCCTCTCACCTTGTCCTAGAGCAGGGAAAAGCACACAAAATGTGGTTTGCAACGTGGTTTGATAACCATGTGCTCGCTAGCTACAAGCTACTATGCAAGATTTTCTACGACAAATAAGCGACTGACGTCCTGAAAACAAGCCCAAAAGAAGCGACTGACGGGCGTAGTGAAAACAAGCCCAAAATAAGCAACCGAAGGGGTGGGTCGTCAGTCGCGTGCCTAGTCAGGGAAGACCTTGCTCTTTGCAGGGGTCTGCGTGGCAGCTAAAATCCCCTCAAGTGACCACAGAAAGTGGCAGTTAACAATGCTGTAGTAGGGTCACTTGTAAGGATGAGTGAGAAAAAACGAGTTGCCATTGAGAAACACATTCAAATGACCGGCAGAGCAGGAGAAAACAGCAAGCCCAACCCTGAAAAGAGCAAGCCCAAAAAAACCGCAACCCCCGACTTCACAAAATTCAAAGCGACTGCTCAAAAAAAGAAGCCCAATGTCGCTTATAATAAGCGGACTTGGCAACACTGGCCAGCAGTTCTGACGGTTTAAAACCAACACATTAGGCAGGGAGCCAAGACCAAAAAAACATGTCAAAATTTTTTTTTGGCGAAACAGTCTAAAAAGTGTTTTATCTTTTGGAGAATGAATCTTAGAGAAAATTGGTTTTTGGGAGAGATTGATACCAAAAAGGCCAAAAAAACATGAGAAATGTAAAAAAAGGGCAAAATTCCATTCTTCAAAAGTGGGTTTTTGACAATAGTATTTTGTAGAGGAGAGTTAAAAGGTTAAAAAAATGAGTCTGGGAGGTCGCGGGGACCTTTGGTATATTTTTCATCATTGTTTATACACTAGCGCGTGTCCAGTAGGCCTAATCGGCTGCCATTTTGGATAGGAACGTGGTAGGAAGATGCCGTAAAGTTCCACACGTTCAGGGTGCCGCCCCGATGAAAACCCATCCTCTTTTGTCTCTCTAAGACCTTTTCGTTACAGTAGAAAGGGTTTCCGGAAACGCAGTCTCCTTTCAAATCAAATGGGGAAACGGTTTTTCTTGAATATCTCCGGAACGGTACGATCGTAGAGACTCCTCGATGTTTTCTGCATGCATAATTTGGGGTCAAGGGAACACGCCAGTCTTGTCCTGAAGTCTCTACGACCTTGCGTTTCCAAAGTTAGAGTTTTCCCTCCAAAAGTCACCATTCCAAAATGAATGGGAAAAACGTTTTTTTCAACCTAATCGGTCCAGGAACGAGCTACAAACCTTTATGCGTGTCTAGCGTTCGTGGGGAAAGAGACATTAAAACGCAACCTCACAACTCTCTCTCCGACCCTTGCCATGAATTTCTTACGAATATTTTTTCGTATTTTTCAAGGCATTTTTCATATTTTTTGGCGCTCAAAAACCTTTAGGGGCGCGGTTCGCATAGGAACGTCTTAGAAAGATTCCAGAAAAACGTTCCACGCGCTCGGGCCGATGAGACGATTCAAACGCACTGTCTTTGGCTCTCTGCCACGTTGCTTTCAGATTAAATGGTGTATTAATTCAGACTGCAGCCTGAATCCCTAGGCCGAATTGGCTCCATTTGATAGAACGTCGTAGGTAAGATTAACGGAAAGTTTGACGCAGCTCGGCGGGCTGCCGATGAGACGATTCAAACGCCACCGTCGGTTTGGCTCTCTACGACGTTGCTTTCTATTTTTTAAGATAAATTTGTATTCAATTCATATTCGTAGGCCTCATCCAAGGCCTAATCGGACTGCCATCTTGGATAGAACGTGGTAGGAGTTTGCACACCGCAATGTTGTCAACGCGTTCAGGGTGTCGCCCCGATGAAAACCCATCCTCTTTGTGTCTCTCTAACACTTCGGTTACCGTAGACATGGTTCCTCCGGAAACCGCAGTGCAATTCAATGGGAAACAATTTCTTAGGGTCCTCGAAAAAAAGTTCATCCCCAAAACCTATACCAATAGACTCCAAATGATCTGAAACGTACTCCTACAAATTTCCTGGGGGGCTTTTTGGATCTGGGACTTTGTCTTTTTTTGGCTCCAAGCGTCTCCATTCAAATGAAACGGGAAAACGCTTTTTCGAGCTAATCGTTCCAGAACGAGCTAGAAACCTATATTCGGTGTCCACGTTTCGGGGGGGATAGACATTAAAACGCAACCCTCACACTCTCTCTCTCCCGACCTTGCTCGTGAAATCCTAACATATTTTTCGTAATGTTTCGAAAAGCTAGGCCCTCAAAAGCGTTTAGGGGCGCGTTACGCATAGGGAAACGTCATAAAAAGATTCCAAAAAGTTCCAACGCCGTTCGGGTGCCGCCCCGATACAAACCCATCCTCATTTGTGTCCCCCTGCGACCCTTATGTACAGTAGACCGGGGTTTCCGGAAACGCGTAATAACCCTTCGTGTAGAGGCCGCGGTTTCGCGAGGAACGTCCCTAGGGACCTCCGGGAGTTGTTCCCGTTTCGATCCCGGTCCCCGGGCTGCCTGACCGCGCCGCCTTTGATCCGGTTAGGCCCGTCAAAGCTGGTTTAGGTGAAGCGTATCGGCCCCCGTAATATTTTCAGAGGGAAAAAGACGAGTTCCCCTATCGGGGACGACGACGCGAATCCGCGCATCCTCTCCGCGGCTCCTCCTGCGACGTCGACTTGAATTTTTACGAATAAATTTGTTTAATTTTCAAAAACGCGAAAAGGGAAGCTGTACTGGCGACCGTTTTTGAACGCCCCCGAAACGTCGTAGAAAGATTCCGTCCGTTTCCACGCCGTCCGCGGTTATACGCCCCGCTTCAACGGCACAACGCTCGGGCGTACTCTACGACCTTCCCTCGGCGTTTGAGGCCTGATTTTTCTTTTTTCCAGAAGCCCAGTTCTGAAGACAACAGTCATGTCCGGAGTCCCTAACACCTTCTAATTTTTTCACGAAAAAACGAAAAACCAGATCCCAGCCTCGCCTCGCGTTCGGCGGCTTTTCGAGACGGTTAAAACGCATCCTCCCGCGGCACTCTACGACGTTCCTGCGAACTTTAGGGAATTATTTTAATTATTATTTAAATCGGGTGCGTATTCGGGCCGCCATTCTGGACGGCGAAGGTCGTAGAAAGACGGCGGGAAGCGTCGACGGCGCGCGTACGGCCACAGAGACGATTCCACCATCCCCTCGCTTCTCTCTACTACCTTTCCGCGAGATTTTCCATTTTTTTCGTTTCTAAGGGTTTTCAAACCGGCCTAGTTATCCCTGGCAGAATTCAAGAAACATCAAAAACACACACAACACACACAAACAAACACATCAATTCAAGACGCCACAAAAAATCCAATTCACAAATACAATCACAAAAATCCATCAACAAACATTCAACAACACACACATCACTCACATTCAACAATTTCCAATCATTACAATCAAAAATCCAAAAATTTCACACCACAATCAACACAAACCACACATCAAAAATCACAATCATCACCATCAAAATCACACACATACATAAAATGACACAATTTCCACACAAATCACACAACAACACACAACAACCATACATTTCACAATCACAATCATCAACATCAATAAAACAAACTCCCATTCACACAAACATCAACCAACACAAAACACATCCAACAAAGCATAACACATCCACAATTCACATAATCAAACAATATCACACACATCACCATCACAAAAAAAAACCATCAAACATCAACAAAACACAAACACAAACATCAACCAAATAACAATCCAACACACAACAAACACAATCCACACAAAAACACCAAACAACATCACAAACCAAACATCACCGAAAATCACCAATCAAACAATCATCATCACAAAAAACAACATCCTCCAAAATCATCATCAAAACATCATTTCACACAATTCACATTCACACACAAAAACAAAAAATCAATTCACACACACATCAAACACAAAACAAATTCAACCCGATCACACACACAATAACACCCTTCAAACATCAACATCCGAATCACCAATCATCAACATCAAAACATCACACAATTCATTTCACAAACACACTAAACGACCAAACACACCAACACAACAACAAACAACAAAATCCCAATTCATTTCCAAATTTCCACACACAAACAAACATCATCAAAAGCAATCAAAATCACACGACTTCAAATCACAACAATCAACATCACAAACTCCCAAAACCAAAACAAACAAAACACCACACATCAAAACACAAAATCCATCAGCACCCACAACACCACATCACCAACACACAAAACCAAAACAAAAAACAACAACCATCAACAAGAATTCAACAAATTCAATTCAACCAACACAAACATCAACACATACAAACACACAACACACGAATCACCATTCAATCACAAAACATCATCATTCACAATCATCACCTACAAAAACAAACATCAAAAAAACACATCATCACAACAACAATTCCACACACAACAATCAACAAAACAACAATCAACACCAACGTTCAATCCAAAACACAACACAAACCACACAACACACACACAAAAAAAATCAAATCAAACAATTCCACCCCAAATTCACAATCACATCCACATCACAAATTGCACATTCATCAAAACATTCACAAATCAATTCACACACAAATTCACCAAAAAACACTTCACCAAACAATCACACCAACAAACAAAACAATTCACATTCAATTCCCACAAATTCACACCAAACATCACACCCAACATCAAAACCAAAAACACAAACAATCATTTCATTCAAAAAAACCCAAATCCAAACAAAAACACACAAAAAAACACACAAATCACCAATATAGTTTTCTAATGAAATTAGACACAACAAACAAGCAACAATCACACACAACACGCTTCACAAAAATCACACACACACAATCACAAACATATGCCCAAAACACAAACACACCACAACAATCCCACCACCACACACATCCAAACAAAAAAAAAACACCAACAAAAAAAAATTCATCATCACAAACCAAACAACAACCAAAACACACACAACACAACAACACCAACAACATCATCACACATCACAAAATTCACACACCAGATCATCAATCCCAAAAACAACAACAAACAATCAAACACGACAAATCACCAACATCACAATTTCAAACACAACATTCACATCACACACAAAAAGACACACAACACAAAAACACACAAAACAATCATCACAACAACAAAATTCAATACCACACACAACACAACAACAAACACCCACACAAAACTCCCACACAACCATCAACCACAATTCAACTACTAAACAAAACAACAACAACAAACATCAAAAACATCACTCAAACATCCAATCAGACCAACCAAACTCAAACACAAAAAACAATTCACACACAATCACACATCACACATTCACTCACACACACAATCACACAAACCACAATCCCACAACACAATCAACCATCAACACAACCATCAATCAAAATTTCAACCACACATCAACAAATCACAACCAAATCACACGAACACACACTCAACACATCACCCACAAACAACAAAACCACACAACAACATCATCAAGCCACAAATCAAAATCCACTCCAAAACATTCACAACAGCACAACAATCAATTCTTCATTGCACACACACAAATCCCACACACAACACAATTCATCAAACAACAAAACATACTCCATCAAAAATCCACACAACATTCAAACATCACAACACACAACATCACCAACACCCCAAAAAAATCAAAACAATCATTCCTTCATTCATCTCATTCCAAACCATCAATTCATCAATTCATTCAATTCATTCGACACCAATTCAAACCAAACAAAACTCACAAACCTAATCAAAACACATACAACAACACAACATCACACCAACAAATAACAACCACAACATCAATCAAACAATCAACAATCACACATCAACATAAATCACAATCCAAAATCAAAATCAACACACACAAATTCATTCAAGTCTCACAACAACAATTCAACATCACAAACACAATCAAAACACACACAATCATCTACACAACACACAACACAACAAAAACACCATCACACACAAAAAAATTCATCAAATCATCTGCAAAATCATCACACACACCACAACATTCACATTCCACATCACTCACACACATCAAATCAAAACAAACAAAATTCACAACACACAAATTCAACAATCATTCACTCACATCATCAACACAAAATTCATAAATACAATCATCAACACAAACAGTCAACACATTCCAACATTCATCAACGAAACACTCACATCAAAACCAACATCATCATCCAACTCCACACACAATCACAATCAACAACAACCACACAAAAATTCATTCAAAAAAACAAAATTTCCAATCACACACACACTCATCAATCCACCAAAAATCAACACAAAACAATCAAATTCAACATCACCAATCACACAAACATCATCAACTACCAACAACAACCAAAAAACATCAACAACAACTACAAAAATCAAACAACACACAAATCACCAACAATTTCAAAACAATCACCCCTCAAAAACCCAATCCAAATCACAATCACCCATCAAATCACAACAAAAAACACACACAATTCCACAAACCAAACACAATCACAAAACAAATTTCACATCAGCCACCACACATTCAACAAAACACAAAATCATCCAAACAAATTCAATAAAAAATTCAAATCACAAACAATCCCACACACAAACAAAAAAAACATCATTCACAAAACAAAAACATCAACCACACATCACACACAAAATCACAAATCACATTTCAAAATCACCACACACACATCAACACATCAACAAACAAAACACAAACAACAACCAAACACCACAACACAAAACAACACACAAAAAAACATCAAACAAACCCAACACAACAACAAAAAACACACACAACACATCAAACAAATCACACCATCACAATCAAACCAAAAAACATCATCAACATCAAACACCAACAATAAAACAATCACAACACAATCACATTCAAATCACAACATCACAACAACAACAAAATCCCACAAATTCAACACCAATCAATCACAAACAATCAATCAACACAAAAAAATATCACATCTAATCAAAACAAAACACCAATGCAAAACAAAACATTTCACAAACACATCAACAATTCACAAGCATCATTCAACATCACCCCAACACACACATCAGAGGGGTTCAAAACTTCAAAACCCAAACACAAAACAATCAAAAAGACAAAAAAACATAAACACACATCATATTCATCAAAACATTCAACAAAAAATCATCACAAAAAAACAAACAAATTCACACAACAACAACACAACACAACAAAAACAACCAATCAAACACAAAACAAAAAAAACAGACACCAACAAACCAAAAACAACAAACACACAAATTCACTAACAAATCATCACACAAAATTCAAAAAACAACACAACAACATCACAAACACAACATTCAGCACGAAATTCAAAACATCAAACACCCAACCAAACATCAACACAATCTAACACCAACACAAAACACATAAAGCATCACACACACAACACAAAACCAACACACCACATCAAACCCAATACATAAAACAAAGACACAACCACAATCAAACACACAATTCACACCATCAATTCACACACACACCACATCAAAACCATATCACACAAACACAAACACACACAATTCAAAACATACAGCAAACAACAATCACCACAACAACAAAGAATTCACATACAACAACCAAATCACACAAACCAACAACCAACACACAAAGACAAGCACACAACATTCTGACATAAACAAGCACACATCAAACTAAAAAACAACCCCAAAACAATTCAACATCACACAACAATTCAAACACCATCAAAACAAACAACACAAAATTCAAACAACTCAACACAACAAGCTCAAAAACACAAAACCACCACACAACACAACAACACACATCAACCAACATCACAAACATTTCAAACACTCATCACCAACAAACAAGACAAACTCACACAACACTACCACACACCACACAACTAAATCAACTCACAACAAACAAAACAAATCAACACCAACAAACATCACAAAGAAAACACATCAAACAAACAAAACAACATTCAGAACACACGACTTCAAAATTGCAACACACAACATCAAACCAAAGCAATTCACACCAACTTCACAAACACACAAAACACCATACCAACAAATCAACACAACACATCAAACCCACAACAAACCTCACACAAACAACATCAACAACACATTCACAACACAACAATCAAACAACATACAAAACACACACAAACAAAAAACAATCAACCACAACAACACAACAATCATAACACACAATTCACAAACATTCAACAACATCAGCACAACCAAACAAACACATTCAACAAACAAAACACACAACAAATGCAAACACAGGGTCAAGCAATGCTACAAAACACAAAAACAACACAGAATGTCCAACGACAAACAACCAATTTCAACACAACATCAACACACATCAACGAACCACAATACACACACAAATCCCAATCAACCAAAACAAACACCTACATTCACAACAACCACTACACAATCACACTCAAACAAACCAAACAATTCACAACAAAATCACAAAAACAACACACACAACTACAATCAAAAAATCAAAATTCACACACACACCAACAACACAACAACAACAAACCACAACACAAATCAAACCAACACACAACATCACAAACATAAACACATCAATATAACAAAACACAACAACATCATCACACAAAAACACGACCAAAAACAACAAACAAGCAATCAAAACACAACACATCCAAACAAAAAATTCCAAATATTCAAAACACATCATCATCCAATCAACACACAAATAAAAACACAACACAAACACAACGATCAAACCAAACACACACAACATCACATCAAAAATCCACACACAATTCACACCAACCAACAAAACATCAAACAATAACCCACCCCCCCCAACAAATAACAACACAACATCACAACAACAAACAACAAATCATCACACACAAACAACAACAATCACATTCAGACACACTCAACAGCAAATTTCACAAAACAAAAAAACACACAATACACAACAAACATCTTTCTCACAACACACACACCAACAAAAGCAAATCACACCAACATCAAACAATTCACGAGCAACAAGACACAATCACAACACAATTCACACACAATCAACAACCAATATTCTCACACCAAACAACACACACAACACGATCACACCACAAAAACACAAAATCACAACGACACCACATTCATACAAAAAAAACAACACAATTCACACACAACAACAAACCAAAACCAACAAACACAACAAACAAACACAACAAAACACATCACACATCACACAAAAAACAAATCAAACAACACACAATCCAACAAAAAACCAACAACTCACAACAAACACACACACACAAAACAATCACACAACAACAATCACCAACACACACACATCAATCAAAAACATCAAATCAACAACACAAGCAAACACAACAACACAAAAACCAACACAAACAAAACAAACACATCAACAACACAACAAACAAACACACCAACAACACACACAACACACAAAACACAATCACAACACAAACACAACAACAACAACAACACACCAAAAAAAACAACACACAAACACAAACAAAACAAACAAAACCAAACAACAAACAAACACACAACAACAAAACACCAAACAACCAACACAACACACCACAAACACAACAACACAAACACAACAAACATCAACACAAACACACAAACACAACAACAAAACAAATCACAACACAACAACACAAACACAACAACACACAACAACACAACAAACAACACAAACAACACAAACACAACAACAGCACAAACAAAACACACACAACAAACAGCAACAACACACAACAACAAAATAACAAAAACAGCAACAACACACACCAACAACACACAAAAACAACACAAACATAACAACACACAACAACACAAACACAACAACACAAACACACAAAACACACCACAACCAAAAACAACAACAAAATCAACAACAAACACACAAAACACAAAAAACCAATCAAAACAAACACAAAAAACACACAACACAAAACACAAACCACATCAAACACAAACAACACAAACACACACAACAAGACAACACAAACAACAACAAACACATCAAAACAACAAAAAACAAAACACACACACACACAAACACAACAACAAACAAACACACACAAACAACACCCACACAAACACACACAAACAACACACACACAAACACAAAACAACAAACAACACACACACACACAAAACACACACACAACAACAACACACACACAACAACAAAACAACACAAAACACACACACAACCAAACATCACACAACAAAAAACACACAAACAACACATCACAAACAAACACAACAACAAACACCACACAAACAACACACAAAACAAACAATCATACACAAACACAACCAACACAACACAACACCAACAAAAACAAAAACAAACACAAACAAAACAACACAACAACACACCACACAACACACAACAAACAAACACAAACAACAAACACAAAACAACACAAAAACAACACAAACACAACAACACAACACAACAAACACACAACACAAAAAAAACACAACCAACAAACACACACACAAAACAAACCAAAACAAACACAAAATAAACATCAAACACAACACAAACACAAACCACAACCACAACAAACACAAACACAACAAACAATCACACAAACAAACACAAAACAAACACACAAAACAAACCCAACAAACAATCACAACAAAAAAACAACAAACAAAAATCAAACAACATCCAACAAAAACAACACACACAACCAACAACAACAAACCAACACAACACACAACAAACACACAACAAACCAAAATCAAACACAACAAAAACCACAAACACACAAACACCAACACAAAACAAACACAACACACCAACAAAAACACAAACAAAACAAAAAACACAAAAAACACACATCAACACACAACACAAAAAACACACACACAACACAAACAAACACAAAAAACACAACACAACAAAAAACAACCAATCAAACATCAACCAAAACAACACAACCACAAAACAACAAACAACACAACAAAAAAAAACAAACAACACAAAACAACACACAAAAAACACACAATCAACAAACAACAACAACCACCAAACACAAAACCAACACAAAACAAAACACACACAAAAACACAAAACAACAAAACACAACCAACAACAAAACAACAACACACAACACAAAACAACAAAACACAAAACACAAACACACACACAAAAACAACACACATCACACAAACAAATCAACCAAAACAAACACAAACCAACACACACACAACCACAAAACACAAACCAAAAACAAACACAACAAACAACACCAAACCACAACATCAAACATCAAAACACAACAACCACACACAACACACATCAACACACACAACAACACAAAACACACAAACAAACATCAACATACACACACAACACAACACACAAACAAACCACACAAACACGAACATCAACAACAAAACACAAAAAACCCCAACACAAAAACACACACAAAACTCACACACAAAACCTCAAAGCACCAAACACCAAAAAAAACACAACACACACAAAAACCACACACAAAACCAACACACAAACAAACACAATAAAACACAAAACACAATTACACAAAAAAAAACAACACAAAACAAAAACCACAAACAAAACCAAAAACAACAAAATAACCAAACACCCAAACAAAATCAAACAAAACATACACCACCAAAACAAAACACAAAAACAACAAAAACACAACATCATCACTCACACCACAAATCACACCAAAAACCAAAAACACACACCAAACCAACACACAACCCCAACCAAAAAACTCACACAAACATCCAAAACCAACACCACTAAACCCCCAAAACAACCCAAACACAAAAAAAATACAACATCACAAGTACCCACTCACTACAGATCCTCCCCCCCCCACCCCCACACACAACAACAAATCCCACACAACAACAACACACACAAAATACAAAAAGACAAAACAAAACAACCAAACAAAACAAAAAACCAAAATATAACACAAAAAGTACAAACAAAAAAAAAACCATAAACACAAACATCCAAACCAACAACACAACAATCATCAAACAAAATCCACCCAACCAAAAAAAACAACAGAAACACAGAACAACACAACAAAACAAACAAAACAAAAACACAAAAACCCC
>NW_026945720.1:511670-519170 GCF_034702125.1 Engraulis encrasicolus
CAGTGTTCCTTGGCCAACTTAAAATGCCATGTATGTCATTTAGTATGTATGGCAAATGTGCTGAATTACAGATATGGAGGTTGGGGGTTCGAACCCCAGTCAAAGCCATGTTGATTTTCAAAATGATATCATATGCAGTGTTCCTTAGCCAACTTCAAATATCATGTATTGTATGTCATTTAATATCAATAGAAAAGGGGCTGGATTACAGATATGGAGGTTGTGAGTTCGAATGCCGCTCAAAGCCATGTTGATTTTCAAAATTATATCATATGCAGTGTTCCTTAGCCAACTTAAAATACCATGTATGTCATTTAGTATATCCCCAAAACGCAGAGCTACAACACTTTCAAGATGGCTGAATCCAAGATGGCTGAATTGTTTGGCCCATAACTTCTGACTGGGTGGATGGAGTTTTTCCAAGATTTCTTTTAGCTTTGTTTTCTCAATAGTACTTTGTTTCATCTCTGCCCCAAAAGGCAAGCCCGCTTCCAGCATTTTCTGTGAGAATGCATTTCTAGTTGAACCATAATGCCTTCTGTTCACCATTGATTTGTACCGCTGACATATTTTACACATGTAACACACCATACACTAAGCCCAAAAGTCAGTTTAGTTTAGTTCAGTTTAGTTTAGTCTATCTATGGTTTATTTTATGGGGACAGACACACATCAGGCTGTGCAACAGCCTAATAGAAATCAAGTTCCCATTTCTCAAAAGCATCATTGTTAGCAACGTTTTAGGATCCCAATAGGGAATTGCATTGCAACCAATTACAGTTTTTCTCAATTGCTTTGACACAATTTTTGAAACTGACTCACACAAAGTCGTCATGATCACTATTTCAGCAAAGCAAAAGACAAGTTGTGCATATGTGTTAACACATTCTCATTGACTTGACACATTTTCCTTTCACATAACGCAGTTTTTGCTGAACAGTTAACGCATGTGCCATTTAAGTAGTACACATTTCATTGTTTAAGCTCTGATAGCCATACAGACAAAATCTTTTCCTGACTTTTAGAAATTAACCCAGTTGTATAAATGCACCGGAACACCTATTTGACACTGCCTCTGAAAAATCTTAATTTAGCAATCAGTGTATACACGCAGTGTCTTACTTGTTTGTTCCCTACAGTTATTTTAGTCATTTTAGTAGGTCCTACATTATTGTACTGCAACAAAGTATATTTTACTTTATACATATTTTCTGTGGTACAGGTATCAGACTTTTTTTGTTGAAAAAACAAAACACAACAAAACAAAAATTACATCAAAGCATTTTGGTTCTCAATCAAATTCTTTGCAAGAAGGCATTATTGACAACGCCTAGCCTACTATCAAGTTTTCGTAAGAAAAAGCACACACACAACACATTTTTTTGTGCAAATCATTTACAATCAGTCACTAGATCCTGATCAAGCAGAGTCACCGGCTAAGTAAATGAAACAAATATATTACTGACATGAAAGTTATGTAATTGACAACAGCGTTAAGCATTGGCAAATTGCGTCAAAATGATAACGGTATTATGTATTTCTCTGGCCATCGTGTAATGACTGACTGGTAGTGTTCATACACTGCTATGTAGTGTGTATTGAGTTGAAGACGGAGTTTGCTTTTATTGCTCATGTTAAATATTTTGGAAACGTAAGAGCCTTTTGCACACAAGATGCTGTGTTTGGAAAATCGGTTTCTTTGGTTAGCCCGGTGCATTAACTGTTATGAAAATGTGCTTTTTGGAGTGACAACCGTGTCAAAGCGATCAAGAAAAACTGTAAGTTGCTCACTCAGTGAGCAGTGATACTGTCGAGAAATGAATTCCGGCATTTATAACCATAGATCCAATGCCTGTCCATAGAGGGGCTTTAAAAAAGTGATATAGGCCTACTATTAAAAAAATAAATAATAATAATTTAATTTAAAGAGTGGCGTATCAATTCATTCATGCCATTTATTCAATGCCTGTCCATAGAAGGGCTTTAAAAAAGTGATATAGGCCTACTATTAAAACAATAATAATAATTTAAATTACAGAGTGGCGTATCAATTCATTCAAGCCATTTATTCAGTCTATGTTAAATCTGACGTTGCTGTGAACCACTAATGGAAGACTACTCTAAAGCCTGAAATAAAAAAAATTTAAGGGCAGTCATGGGTGAGCGGTTAGGATGTCAGACTTGCATCCCAGAGGTTGCTGGTTCGACTCCCGACCCGCCAGGTTGGTGGGGAGTAATCAACCAGTGCTCTCCCCCATCCTCCTCCATGACTGAGGTACCCTGAGCATGGTACCGTCCCACTGCACTGCTCCCCATGGGGCGCCACTGAGGGCTGCCCCCTTGCACGGGTGAGGCATAAATGCAATTTCGTTGTGTGCAGTGTTCACTTGTGTGCTGTGGAGTGCTGTGTCACAATGACAATGGGAGTTGGAGTTTCCCAATGGGCTTTCACTAATTTTAAACTTTGAAAGTGCCACTGAAAGAGTGGTGGACCTAATAAAGTAATAGATTGAATATACATAGATGAAAAATAATAATACAAAAATAGAAGAAATCTGCATACTTAAATAATTGCTAAAATCACAAGCCCTAAAAATGTTTAATGGTAGCGAGGGAAGTGGTTGGGGACAGGACATCTCAAATCAATTACGTACACACACACGCACACACACACACACACACGCACGCGCGCACGCACACACACACACACACACACACACACACACACACACACACACACACACACACACACACACACACACACACACACACACACACACACACACACACACACACACACGTACACACACACACTCATCTGCTCAAATCAATTACGTTGATGCAGACAGAGAAGGCAGCCAAGTCGCACCATTGCCAACACACAACGCACACGCACACACATACGCACGTACATACACGCACATGGGCACATGCGCGCACGCACACACACACACACACACACACACAACACACGCACAAACATACGCACGTACATACACGCACATGGGCACATGCACACACGTACACACACACAAACATGCATGCACATATAAGTACGTACATACACACACATGCACACACACACACAACATTCATGCACATGCACGCACACACACATGCAGACACCGTTAGACATATATGCATCTGGCCTTTACCCATATGCTGCAACACACACACACACACACACACACACACACACACACACACACACACACACACAGACACAGACACAGACACACACACACACACACACACACACACACACACACACACACACACACACACACACACACACACACACACACACACACACACACACACACACACACACACACACTCCAAATCTGCCCATTAACAATGTGCCAACATTCACCTCTCAACTGTGCCCATTGCCAATATGCCAGCACACACACACACACACACACACACACACACACACACACACACACACACACACACACACACACACACACACACACACACACACACACACACACACACACACTGGCCACCATTGCCAATATTCAGCTACACCTGCGTCGCCATAATTGTCGCCACAAATCACAAGGGACACTGGAATCAATTTACCACACTCATTTTAGACACTCGAGTGTGTGTGTGTGCGTGCGTGCGTGCGTGCGTGCGTTTGTGTCTGTGGGTGCGCACACAGAGGTGGACTAGGCACTGAAAAGGCATTGCATTTGTAAAGGCATATTTGTCCTCGGCCTGGTTTGGTGCTTTCTCAATCCCACTCCAGCACCAAAACTCAGTCGCTACAAGTCACGCCCTCGCTTGGTCGCAACGGGTTACACCAGTGGTGTAGTCCAGTGTTTCTCAACAGGGGTGCCGGGGCACCCTGGGGTGCCATAGGCCCCCCTCAGGGGTGCCGCGGAAACGTGGCTGACAAATAGATTATAAAACATGTCTAAAATTGAAGTTGATGTTAGTCAGTCATCTTTCATCTGCCATTTACGCACAATAAAGTAAATATAGGTCGCCCCAGTCAGCTGCAACTTTGAACGTAGGTCGTGTGACGTCGCCAAATGTGTTACTTTTCTAAGCTTGTGTGGTATCGGACGCGATGCCATGTTACGGCTTGTTGGTTTGGGGTGCCTTGAAATTTTCCATGAATTGAAAGGGTGCCTCGCCTAAAAAAAGGTTGAGAAATAGTGTACATATGTACGTACATACACAAACATGCACACACACACACACAAACATTCATGCACATAGTCTACTTTTTATGGTGGGTTAACTGTATATTTGAGCATTTTTTGAAGTGGGTATACTGTATATATTTGTGATATTCAAAACAATGGATCAATCAATTTTAAGTGTGGGTATACTGAAATCCTTGAAATTTAGAAGTGGGTATACTCCGTGTACCCGCGTTCTACGTAGACTGCACCACTGGGTTACATCCTTACTTGCACAACACCTCACTGGAAGTCTACAGTCCTTCTTATTAAATAATATGGGCGAGCAAATCGAGAACTTTGGGACAGCCCCTTTGTAAAGGTACACTGTGCAGGAAATTATCAAAAAAGGTACTGCAACTATGCTGCTCATTGAAACTGGGCTGCCTATTGCCAAATTTGATCTTTACATTAATGTTTACTTAGTAATAAACAAATATTTTCAAGTCTGGTCAAAGTACAGTCATTTTTGCAGCTAAAAATGGCTATTTTTGGAAATTCAAAATGGCGGACCATGGAGAAGATCCCCCTTTTCATGTATGTAAAATGCAATTTTTCCGGTCATAATGAATGCTTAGAAATTGATGGTGGTGGTAAATATTCATGAAAAAGGTAACATTAGTGAATGGGCAGCATGAATTCTGGAAAAAAACAACTAAAAATCTCACACAGTGTCCCTTAAAATCAAATGGGAGGACAAATCGTATCAATCAATACATTAATACTGTCACTGTTACTGGAGAAACTACGATCTGTCCATCTTCGATTTTTGTGCAAAGTAGATAAGGGATTTATTTATTTTATCTTTTTTTTTGCCTTTATTTGACAGACCCTCTTCAATCGCGAGCACCAGGAGAGGTTAAAGGGCTCTGCATACTTCACGTGCGCACTTTGGCGCGTGTGGCGCGAGAACCATTAATGACGTCATCACTTGCGACAGACTATTCATACTTCAAAAGCGGCTTTCGCTCGCATTGTCGGAAGTGCCCTCTGCTGTTCATGAGAGAAACGGCAGTATCTTTCGCAACTCGCAGCGTGAGTTCTACGGATGTATAAAATAGAAAGCCAAACACGGCTGCTGTAGGGCTACTGAACGTCTGACTTGTGACTTACCACATTGAAACATATATTTTTTGTTGTAGCCTACATTGCCAGATCATTCTAAGATCATGTGAGAGCATTGTTCTGGCGGCAGAATTTATAAATAGATCGCCAAACACAACGTGCTTCTGAACAAAGTAAACACAGGGTTCTTACACATTTTCACCCAAGATTTTCCATGACTTTTCCATGACTTTTCCAAAACCTTTTTCTGAATTTCCAGGACCGAAAAACCAATGACCAATCGCGCGCGGGGGGTGGGGGCGTATTAGGCTATATTACAGGCTATATTACGTAGCCTATATTATGAATATGTAATTACTGTATATATTTATACTAGGGGTGGGCATAGATTAATTTTTTTAATCTAGATTAATCTCACTGTAATCATGAAATTAATCTAGATTAATCTAGATTAATCTATATCAAAATGGCTCATTCAGAATAGGCACGCTAGCGAAATAATGCCGAAAAAAAACCTTGGGGGTTTCTTAAGACAGATGCCGCATTAGACCAGAGCTCATCTCTTTTTTCCAAAATGCATCTCATCTTCAAAAAATGGTCATGTTGATACTTCGTGATGAAAAAAAATCACTGCAATATTTGTAAAGTGTGTTGAATATGTTAGGAAGCATTTACAGTTATAAGATACTGAAATTTCAAAATGAACAGCGCTATAAGTTGTATAGGCGAATAGGCCAGCAGATAAATCTATCAAACATTTAGGCTATTTAAACAAAATGACCTCAACAGTTCAGCATTTCTAATGGAGAGAGAGAGAGAGAGAGAGAGAGAGAGAGAGAGAGAGAGAGAGAGAGAGAGAGAGAGACTGCCACTGACTGTTAAAAAGAGCAGCCGCTCCTTTAAGAGAGGGAGGAGCTCTGCGCACAGCAGCCCACAGCAGCTCCAGGCTGGATTTCTAGAACCTACAGCACCGGCCTTCGGGGAGTTTGGCCTAAACCTGAGAGTTGTTCTCAGAGTTAGAATGCCAGAGGAGTAACAACTTGAAATTAATTCAGTTTGCAAAAAAATCAAGCGCGACAACCGCGAGGTTTATTATTACCGTCTGTTGTATCTCAATAGTCGCAAATGCGTGATCGCAATACAATTACACAAACATTCAGCGAGAGTAGATATTGACAGTTTCAGTTTGACAATCTTCAAAATGCATATCACACGGAATGTTTTGCAATTATGGCACAGGCAAGATTTCGGGAAGTTGTTTATGTGTTCCATGCATTGACAGTAAATAGAATGGTTCCATGCAATGCGTGAGGAAATGTAGGCTATGTCGGGCTTGTAGGCTACTCACACAATGTCTCTCTATGCTTCACCTCAAACAATAACGTGTCTTTAGTCTATCAGTTACGAAAAATCACTCAAACAACACCTACCACAGCAGAGAGATTAATGTTTTCAGCATGCAAATCCTGTTCATATTTAGGTCTGCTGATAGCAACAGGTGGAGAGGAGAAGCGACTGGAGCGCAGTCTGAAAGCGTCTGTCAATCAAGCGCTATGGTGACGTGCATACCCAAACTCCAAACCCATATTTTGAGTATAGATTAACTTACGATATTTTCTTTGTCGCGCGATAAGAGGCTCACATTATCGCAGCACGTTAACGCAGATAACGGCCCACCACTAATTTATACTATAGACTATGGCATATTATATTATATATTACATACAAATATGTAAACAATTAACATAGTCATACTATAGGTTATCTTTTACTACAAGCTATAAGCAACCATTATACTTCATGTTGTATTACATTAATTCTGCTATAATTCACCAATGTTATATAATTCGCTTGTCTAATATACAGTCAGAAATGAAAATGAATAGGCCTAGGCCAGCCTATAGCAAATTAGGTCGTGAAATCATCATGAAGACACATTTGTATCAACATGCTCTCTATGGAGATGGACAAATGCTCATCCTGCCCAAGTAAGAAATCATAGGCCTGCCTACTACACCTGCCTAAGCACAACAGTCCAAAGTAAGAATGATAATGTTGTCATTTGTTGTGGTCGTTGCTGGAGCTAAAAAAAGAGACTGCACTGTTCGTGGCATAGTTCTAGTCTGACGCCCACTCAATGAGATGCTAGGGTGAGTTTCATTTTGTGTTGCAACGATCTGACCGATTTGAAAACAAAGCCACAGACGACTTTTTCAAACTCTAGTCACGCTGGCCTGCC
>NW_026945720.1:524170-526670 GCF_034702125.1 Engraulis encrasicolus
GCTAAGAGTATTGTAATGAAATGTAATGTAGTATTCTGCCCTTGTCTTCCACTTAAGTTCAGTTTTATCAAAGGCCAAGAGGATTATTATTCAATTAAAAACCCTTATGATGGATATAAATTGGACTTTAAAACTCCACTTGAAATAATAATTTAAAGACAATCTCTAGTAGATTTACATTGCTATATATTTGCAAACCTTGTACGCCTATCAATCACAGACTGTAGTGGCTGCTCTGATTTTTCTCGTTTGAAATGTACTTTTTTTTTAAAAGAATTATATTTTGGCAGTACAATTTAACTATTATCTATTTACGCAATGCTTTGCTTGAGTAATGATTCTAAATGTCAATGTACAATTTATCACAGTTCATCACAGATATGATTACTGTGTAATTTTTATTTAAATATGTTTTAATATTGCTATAATCATATTGTTTATTATTATTGTTATTATTATAATATAATATAATATTATATAATATAATATAATATAATATAATAATAATATAATAATAATAATAATAATAATAATAATAATAATAATAATAATAATAATAATAATAATTATTATTATTATTATTATTATTATTATTATTATAATAGTTATTATTATTATAACAATAATAATTCAGAAATGTCATGATTGGTTCCAAAACAGATATGTGAAACCATATAAACATTGATTTTCCTAACAAAATTAGTGTTCGACGTCAGCACATAATGACACAGAAGACTGCAGTTCTAAAACTTACCACAAGGTGTCAGTAGAAGCCATGGATGCTGAAGGCAGCACCAACGTCAGCAGAGAGGAGACGAAACACATCCTTGGACCAGGACAGTTCCAGCCACATTGCTCCCTGTGGACACACACACACACACACACACACACACACACACACACACACACACACACACACACACACACACACACACACACACCAAGCATATGCTTTAGCCCTTTGCTTTTAAAAGCATCCTAAAACAGATCATATACTCTGTTATTCACCACAAGGCTGAGGATGAATCACACACACACACACACATACACACACACATACACGAACACACGCACGCACACACACACACACACACACACACACACACACACACACACACACACACACACACACACACACACACACACACACACACACACACACACACACACACACACACACACACACACACAGGGGCGCCGCCAGGAATTTTGGGCCCTATGAAAGATTATAATTTTGGGCCTACCCCACCCCCAAATTCCAATATAATTTTCACTAACATTTAAAATTGCGCAGATAGCTTAGACCTACTCAACATTTTCCTTTTCCTTTCTTTGCGCCTACTCCATGTGGTTAGTATTGCCGCCTGGGTCCGCGACGCAATTCCATTGCACTCACAGACAGGGTGGCCAGCTGACATGGGTGATGTAGCAAGGCTAAATGTGTTGTCTGAACATTGGAGGGGGCACAGAAAGGGTAGAGCCTAAGCTACAGAGGGATTTTAAAAAAAAAAAAAAACCCGCCCAACTCATCTGAAAACAGCCCAATTGTTACACACCCGCCCAAGACCGTTCCTTCCCGCAGAAACCAACACAAAACTGCCCAATCTGGCAACACTGCAGTCGCAGAGCTTATTGGTAGTCGGTGTCAGTCAGGTACATAGGCTGTGCAATGCGCAGATCATCCAAAATATCTAACCGGCAATATCTAACCTTCAGCTGTCTCGTCAAATCGCTGTTCATTTTCTGCATCCAAGTTTTCTGTCGGAAACGTGACCACAGACCCGTCGCCAGAACTGATTCTTAGGGCGGGCTTATGAAATCCAAGGGTGGGCACCAAAATTATTTTGCTTATTTGACCATTTGCGCAGCCCAAATCCATCACAAAAATCATTACATTAAACATGGCAGGACAGCGTGCGCTCTCTCACACGCGCGCGCGCACACACACACACACACACACACACACACACACACACACACACACACAGGTGCGCGCGCCGAAATAGAATACACGCAGCATCTCGAACTAAACAAACCAACAAAAAACCACCACGACTGGCAGCGGCGATTCTAGGGCAATTTGGGAGCGAAAATGTTAAAGAATTTACCGTCTTAGCTGTTATTCACCATAATAGCCTAGGCTTTGGGGCCCTAAGCGGCTACCTCGAGCTGCCTGGTGACAAGATGCACCTCTGACGACAGGTTCAAAGCAACCGTCAGAGTAGCTGCCTTTTGCCAAAATGCCAACACAGACAAAGCACACACCACCAACAACAACTGCATGTGCACATGATGAGATATTAGATGACGAGCAACAAGCATCTCAAACTGAATACAAAACAAAACACCACGGCGCGGCGGCCGGGTAGGCTATTTCAAAGCAACCAACAGAGGCATAGTAGCCTAGTTGCAATTGCATCACACAGAGACACACACACGCGCGCGCGCGCCCACACACACACACACACACACACACAATGTGACTTACTATGAGTAGGCC
>NW_026945720.1:539170-541670 GCF_034702125.1 Engraulis encrasicolus
AATAAACAAATAAGTTCTAGTATGGTCCAAGTACAGTCATTTTTGCAGCTAAAAATTGCTATTTTTGGAAATTCAAAATGGGGGAAGTATGAAAAGTGCAATTTTTTCAGTCATCATGAATACTTAAATATTCATGAAAAAGGTAACATTTTTAGTCAATAGGCAGCATGAATTCTGGAAATAAACAACTACAAATCTCACACAGAGTCCCTTTAAGGATACACTATCGATGATATACTGTAGGAGCCAAAATGTATGGTGTCTTTTGAGTTATGTTTTTGTTTTCCACTGGGTGGCGTATGTTCATTACTTTCGTCAGGTATAAAGGTAGAAACTATTGTGTTGTTGGTCAGGTGTCCTACCCGGAAGGGCAAAGGGTTTTGACCGCTAAGGCAACGCCAGCGGCCTGTGACAACTGTACCTGCTGTTGTATTGGAATAAATGGATCACCTTGATTCAACTTGAAGACCGTTTACAGGCGTTTTGGTTTAATTCACAGTAAGTCACAAGTTAGCTTAGCCAGTAACCTTTGGTAACATCTAGCGCGTCAGCCATAGCCACCACCCGCATTTGGGCACCTCAGTATCCCATATCAGTACAGAACTCCTTTAACAGATGACTGTTGTCATAATGTGTCATTTTTAGCTGTTTGAGTGCACCCAAATAATTACAAGTTGACATTCCAAAAACTGCATGATACATTTATGACAGTTACGCCAGGAACACGTGCAGGCGAAGTGAAGGGAGGCGAAATTCAGTGTTCCATTCTGACGTAACTGTCATAAATGTATCATGCAGTTTTTGGAATGTCAACTTGTAATGTTTTGGAACAGTGTTCCATTCTGACAGTTCAAGGGTCATAGCGGAAAATAAAATTTCGATTGAAATTTTTGGTGTTGTTGATTTGATTGGCGAAATTCGCTCCTCCTTTGCATGATATTATACTTGGGAGTAGAGATGCACCGGATCCCGATTTTTAGGATCCTGCCGGATACCGGATCCACTGCTTAAGATCCTGCCGGATCCGGAACCGGATCCTACGAAAGGGTTGAAACACATAGCCAACTCGCACACGTGGGCCCTTTTTATTACGTTGGCGCAAACTATTTTTAAGACTCATTGGCTTACTGCCACACTGCCTTCAACGGCCGCCTCCAAAGGGCTTTCACGCCATGCAGCGATTGGGGTTGTGAAAGACTGACTGAAAAGCCTAGGCTACGCAAAAAGTAGAGATGCCCCAGATCCTGATTTTTAGGTAACTGCCGGACACCGGATGCACTGCTTAAGATCCTGCCGAATCCGGATAGTCTGAAAAACCATATTATCCTGCCGGATCCGGAACCGGATCTTGGATCATGTACATCTCTACTTGGGAGTATACTTTGTCTTCTCTTCGGCCCTGTTCGTTTCCATTCGTCCCCACTTCATAGAAATGAATGGCAAAGTTTGCTTCCTTTGTCCAAATTCACCGCTATGTTCATACATTGGAGCAACCCACACACAAAACACGGACACTGTATTGTCGACCAAAATTGTATTCTCATAAAATGAACTATTCAATTGAGCTCAGTGGTCAACATGTCTTTGGGAATTAAGAAATGCAAACAGACACAAACACAAACACACACACACACACACACACACACACACACACACACACACACACACACACACACACACACACACACACACACACACACACAGTGTGGAAATAAGCAACGCAAAGCTGTCCTCTAAAACTCAATGACCTCCAAACACACACACACACACACACACACACACACACACACACACACACACACACACACACACACACACACACACACACACACACACACACACACACACACACACACACACACACCACACACACACACAGACACACACACACACACACACACACACACACACACACACACACACACACACACACACACAGTGTGCTGTAGACCTTCACGGTAGCATTTTTCTTGGCAGAGAAGAGAGGGATCACAGCGGGAAAAATCTTCCCCCCAAAAAGAAAAAAGAATCAAAAGCTTTACCTTCTGTGTGTCACATAAAATAACTCTCTCTCTCTCTCCCGCTCAATCTCTCCATCTCTCTCTCTCCCGCTCGATCTCTCCATCTCTCTCTCTCTCTCTCTCTCTCTCTCTCTCTCTCTCTCTCTCTCTCTCTCTCCCCCCCTCTCTCTATCTCTCTGTCTCACCCCCCTCTCTCTCTATCTGTTAATCAATTACTCTCTCTATCTCTCTGTGTCTTTCTCCATCTATCTATCTCTCTCTCTTCTCCTCCTCCTCTCTCTCTCTCTCTCTCTCTCTCTCTCTCTCTCTCTCTCTCTCTCTCTCACACACACACACACACACACAAACACACACACAGCGAGAGAGAGAGGAGAGCAATGATGAATGAGCTGAATGTTTGTTTTGCCCGTGTTCCACACCAAACACTGTCCCATCCCACCTTCCACACACACACACACACGCACACACACACTCACACA
>NW_026945720.1:546670-551670 GCF_034702125.1 Engraulis encrasicolus
AATATGATACAATAATTTATGTTTGGTTACATTGTCCCTTTTTCCATCTTTTATGCATTCATTTGTCTATCCCATAATTTGATTCATTATTTGTGATTCACAAGTCTCAGTTCTCATAGACACATTAATTTACTAATGTTGTATCTGAGCACACACTCATTCATTCATTCCAAGGGAAGTACGGACCTTAACTTCGGGTATGAGATGAGAACTCTGACCGCTGCACCAAAGAGTGCATTGGCATATCAGTTTAAAAGCCCACCTTCAACCCAACTGGTGATAAGCTGCTGACACATGACTGCACAACGACCCACAGCACTAACCATCTAGTGAAGTTTGCGGATGATACAACACTGGTGGGCCTTATCACTAAGGGGGCGATGAGACTCACTACAGAGAAGAAGTAGACCTGCTGGCCAGATGGTGCAAAGACAACAACCTCCTGCTGAATGTCAATAAGACCAAGGAGATTGTTGTCAACTTTCAGAGGGTCCAAAAACAACTGCCACCACTGACCATCGACGGTGATGCTGTGGAGAGAGTGAGCAGCACCAAGTTCCTTGGAGTACACATCAGCGACGACCTCTTTTAGACCACCAACACTACATCACTGGCGAAGAAGGCCCATGAGCGTCTCTACTTCTTGCGCAAACTAAAGAAGGCAAGTGCTACACCCTCCATCATGACAACATTCTACAGAGGAACCATAGAGAGCGTTGTGTCCAGCTGCATCACAGTGTGGGGAGGAAGCTGCACGGAGAAAAACAGACAGACACTCCAGCGTGTTGTGAAGACAGCGAAGAAGATCATTGGAGTACCACTCCCCTCCCTGCAGGACATTTACACCACACGCCTCACCCGGAAAGCACTGATGATCATCAAAGACACAAGCAACCCTGCACACAAACTGTTCAGCCTCCTGCCCTCTGGAAAGAGGTACAGGCGCCTCCGTTCCCGTACCACCAGGCTCGCAAGCATCTCCATGCACCAAGCAATCAAGATACTGAACACTCAACCCACTCACCCTCCACTCTCAGCCTCTAGCCAGCCAGGCCACTGACACCTCCTCATCCCCACCACCATATCTGCGACTGAACATTCCACCTGCACTACTACATCTGTGACTGAAGTTTCAACCTGCACTAACTCAAAACATGCACACGCACACACACACACACACACACACACACACACACACACACACACACACACACACACACACACACACACACACACACACACACACACACACACACTCACACACAAGCACACTGCACTTTCTGCACTAAACCCAAACATACACACACTCACACACAACTCACACACACACACACACACTGACACACACACACACACACACAGACTCACACCACACACACACACAGACTCACACCACACTTTCTACCTGCACTAAAAACACACACACACACACACACACACACACACACACACACACACACACACACACACACACACACACACACACACACACACACACACACACACACACACACACACACACACACACACACACACTGCTGCTGGTGTACTTGATAGACCTATTTTAATATTTATTTTCTTCAAAATGCTACTATTACTATGTCAGAACGCTATAAAGGACTTTTAGAAAAAAACACAACAAATACCTCCTCTTAATGTATGTTCTCTACAAGTCTTCTGTTGTCCAGTCTTGCACTTTAAATGTCTGTATGAGCACTGTCTATGTCCATACTGTCTTATGTCCATGTATGAGTACTGTCTATGTCTATACTGTCTATGTCCTTACCTAGATTAGTCTATGTCTGCATGGGAAAGCAAGAAACGTAATTTCAAATTCTTTGTATGACCAGTGCATGTAAAGAAATTGACAATAAAAAGAAATTGACAATAAAACCAACTTGACTTGACTTGACTTGACATCACGACCATCCCTTCAATCTATTAATAATAACAATAACACCTTCGTTTTATATAGCGCCTTTCAGAACACCAAAGGTCGCTTTACACTAGGAGTCAAAAGCCTCCAAAAAGAGATGTCTTTTAAGGTGTTGTTTAAAGATGGCCAGTGAAGGGGCATTTTGAATGTGGTTGGATAGGTTATCTCAGTGGAGTGGAAAGGCTCTGTTACTGGAGTCGTGCAGGAGATGACCAGCCCACCCTTGGAAGAGGACTGCAGCGAACTTGAAACCATTTAGACCAGTGATTCTCAACTGGTGGGTCGGGACCCAAAAGTGGGTCGCCGAGGGTTCCTGAGTGGGTCGCGGAGCTGTGATGCAAAGGCTTTCAATGCACTAAAAATGACTATGTTGTCGAAGACGGAGTGAAACATGGTTAATAGGCCTTTTCCTCTCCACTACTTCATAAGACACTTTGTATATCAGCATACCATCACAATGCAAATAATATATGGTAATATTTTTTATTATTATTGGAAGAATCTGACGGTGCGACACACAGTTTGGGTACGGGAAAATTGTATTGGCCACGGGAAATTGTGGGTCTCAAGACTATTCCAGTTGAGAACCACTAGTCTAGACCATTGAGGTAGGACTTGAAAGTGAGGACTTTGTAGGTGATACAAGATTTGATATGATACAAGATTAGCCATGACAAGCTACGTGGGTCTGCATTGTGAAGGATCGACCTAAATCCCTTTTTATACCATACAGAACCTAGCAAAATTCGCCTTTTTGGGCCAGCCGTTGCTCCCGGACTTGCATTCATGCCTCCGTCCGCTAAAATGCATGTCATGCAATAAATCCTCTGAAGGGAAGAGTCGGTTGGCTATGAATGCACAGTTGCTGTGGAAGATTTGTGTTGTGTTGTCTAGCCTGTACTGACAACCATGACCACCTCCTGAAGCACTAAGAAGTGTGTGTGTGTGTGTGTGTGTGTGTGTGTGTGTGTGTGTGTGTGTGTGTGTGTGTGTGTGTGTGTGTGTGTGTGTGTGTGTGTGTGTGTGTGTGTGTGTGTGTGTGTGGCTTTTGCAAATTATTCAGCCCATATAAAATGGCCCAAACTACGATTCACAGAGATGACACACAAAAACAACTTCATGAGATTTGTGTAAGGATGTGTAAACAAATCAATAAGGCTTAACGCTGCACATGTAGGTTTGTTGATGGGAAAATGACTGAGCCCAAGTGTAAACAAATGAGCCATGTTTTAGCTTAGCCAGCATGATAGTGGAAATATACAGTACCCTTTCACAAACTCACAGATTATTTCCTTTACTCTTTGTATCATTTTTAGATGTAAAATACTACTCTTCTTTGTTGACTTTTGTGAACCGATATCCTTTTGACTATAAATACTGCCCAGAAAATTCCTCTGGTATTGCTCCGTTTCACATGTTATGTGTTAGGTGTAAGGTGTTGAGTGTGTTAAAGGGGTATGCCACTATTTTGGGGCTTAATACAGTTAAAATCGTTGGCCAGAGTTTATAAAGGTGGTAAAGGGGTATGCCACTATTTTGGGGCTTAATACAGTTAAAATCGTTGGCTGGGGTTTATAAAGGTGGTAAAGTGTCTTATTTTTCATGTAAGCCGTTGTCTTACTTTAAGACAAGTTAAAAGAGGGAATATGTCGCTAAGCTAGTGAAAGTCAATGGATCCGTGCTACACGGATCCATTGACTTTCACTAGCTTAGCGACATATTCCCTCTTTTAACTTGTCTTACAGCAAGACAACGCTTAACATGAAAAATAAGACACTTTACCACCTTTATAAACCCCAGCCAACGATTTTAACTGTATTAAGCCCCAAAATAGTGGCATACCCCTTTAACCAAGACAAATCTCCAATGGGACTAATAAATAATCTTGAATCTTGAATCTTAAATACAAGAAATTTTAGGGGAACCTCGGGAGCCAGAAAAGGTTTCTGCCCCTTGATGCCTCCAAACTGACAACATGTCATCATGCATAGGCGTATCTATGACCATAGGCGTATCTATGACACGCTGATTTGAACCCACTATCGCGTGAGTCCAATACGCATTTCCAAGTTAAAGCGTTCTCCACAACGCTCTGTGACGGGTTAGGTTTAGGGATGGTTTTGGTTTAGGCACAATTTACGTGTAGGTAGAAATTCGCCTAATCTCGCTGTTCTTGGCAAAAGTAAGGCAGCAGAAACATTGCTTTACTGACAGGTTAGGTTTAGGGGTGGTTTCGGTTAGGGCACAGCAAAGCATATTTGCGTTTAGTAACAGAAATGCCCTGTGACAAATCAAAATCGCGACACGGCGTGAAAACTGCGCAATCCTTGTCACATGTCAAAAGTGCATGAAAGCGCTTTACTGTTGCGTTGAGGAGCACGCTTTAACTTCAAAATGTGTTGCACCAACATGCTGAATGCACTAGCGTGCGATACATACGTTAAAGCATGATGACAGCCTGAAACTGAACCAGAAAAGGTCCCTGCCTGGAAAGCTACAGCCAACCATAAAAGGTTCCCGGCCTGTACTGACAACCATGACCACCTCCTGAAGCACTAAAAAGTGTGTGTGTTTGTGTGTGTGTGTGTGTGTGTGTGTGTGTGTGTGTGTGTGTGTGTGTGTGTGTGTGTGTGTGTGTGTGTGTGTGTGTGTGTGTGTGTGTGTGTGTGTGTGTGTGTGTGTGTGTGTGTGTGTGTGTGTGTGTGTGTGTGTGTGTGTGTGTGTGTGTGTGTGTGTGTGTGTGTGTGTGTGTGTGTGTGTGTGTGTGTGAGAGCAGGGGTGCAAAGGTGTGAAGCACTGGTCAGAGCAGCTTCCCTACTGAGGAAACACACTCAAGGGCAGAGAGGACACACACACACACAAAAAAACACACACACACACACACACACACACACACACGCACACACAGTCACACACACACACACACACACACACACACACACACACACACACACACACACACACACACACACACACACACACACACTTCTTAGTGCTTCAGGAGGTGGTCATGGTTGTCAGTACACACACACACACACACACACACACACACGCACACACACAC
>NW_026945720.1:569170-576670 GCF_034702125.1 Engraulis encrasicolus
CACACACACACACACAAATGCACGCACGCACACACACACACAAATGCACGCACGCACACACACACACAAATGCACGCACGCACACACACACACACACACACACACAAATGCAGTGAAAACATCCAGACAGACCCATTGGCTCATCTATGTTCCCTTCGCCACGCCACATAAGTCTTTCCACACACACACACACACACACACACACACACACACACACACACACACACACACACACACACACACACACACATACATGCACACCGCGCCAGGACCACCAGCTTGTCTTGGCACACACACACACCGCCATCTTGTTTCCTTTGGTTTCGCACCCACCGCCCACGACTCCCAGGTCGAAATGTTCACACACGCATGCACGCACACACACAGACACAGACACATACACAGACACAGACACAGACACAGACACACACACACACACACACACACACACACACACACACACACACACACACACACACACACACACACAGTGCAACCCATGAGCCCTGGTCAGGACAAGCTAGGGGCATGTTTCAGTATGTTTGTATGTGTGTGTGTGTGTGTGTGTGTGTGTGTGTGTGTGTGTGTGTGTGTGTGTGTGTGTGTGTGTGTGCGCGTGCGTGCGTGTGTGCCTGCGTGCGTGTGTATGTGATAGGCGGGTCCCTCTAATCTTGACCACCAGCTCTCCAACTAGTCGGCTCTGCTTCATGCAAGCCAATGGGAGAGCCAGAAATATATCATGCCAACCAATGGCAGAGAGCCAAGAGAGGCTCTGAGCCAATCGCATTGCCGGGAGGACATGTCAGAGAGGAAGCAGAATATGTTTGCCAATGGCAGAATGCCACGATGTACAGCAGTCTTGCCCAATGGTAGCCGGAGCCAGCCATGGGTCCGCCAAATCAGAATGCCTGAAGGATGTCAGCCACTGGCGGTGCCAAGAGTTTCTAGTTCCATTTCTGGAAAAATCAATAAAATGGAATAATATCAATGGAATGGAATTGAATAGAATAGAATATACAATGCAGCAGAATGGAATAGAACACAAAATATACAGGCCTAGAATAGACTAGTGCCGTGTTCCAATACTAATGCTTACCGCCCTTTCCGCACTGTGTTGGGGTACGCAGGGCGTTCCATTTCTAAACGCGGCGGTGAAGTGTACTGTAAACTACCCAGATAACGATCTCAAATCAGCCATTATTTAAGTTTGGAGTTATTACTGTACTCTTTCCGCAATCAATGGCCGCCATGTTTATTACGTAGTTGATTGGCACAGCCGACTATCTGCAATAATAGATACCAAATAATATAATAAGAAACATGTAATAATGTCAATTATAATTGAGGAATTAATTGGCTGGATGTTTGAAGGGGGGGGGGGTCCTAACCACATTGAAATTTATGTTGCATTTCTTTAAAGCAGTGGTTCACAAACGGGTCAATTTTTTTTCGTCCATTAATATTGCTAGATGATCGCGAAGATATGTGTGTCCTTGCTTGGGTTTAGCCAATAGGCAAGTGGAAAGGGGCCGTATTAGTGCTTGTTGCCAGGCAACCTTCTCAGATCTCCGAGACGGACAGATAAACGGATACAAGCCACCGAGTTATGACAATCGGGTACAGGAAGTCGGGGTAACACACAATAAGGTTACATGAGTAACGACGGACCGAGAGGTCGAAACGTCATTGCCAATGAATGAATAAATAAAAAGATGAAAAAATAACTTCAAGAAGGAAAAATCCAAAGAAGTGTGCAAACCCTTTTTAAAAAAAAATACGTAATCTTTTTGTTCAGCACCAGGGATTGTGCACAAGTAACTCTCCAAAACACACAATAAGGTTACATGAGTAATGACGGAATAATGTCTGAAGTAATGACTGATTAATAGTGAATAAACGTATGATTCATGCATGCAGTAATGTCTACGCCATTAGTAGTCATGAATTACTCATGATTGGAGTAATAATGATTCACTATGGAGAAATAGTGGTACATCAAGGGTTAATTAAGAGTGTGACCCTAACAGTAGGGGTAGCTTACCTTGTGAGTACCAAATGTTTTTTATTGGAAATTGGGTAAACCATACTTCACCAGAGATTAAATTGTTGTTTGGTAACGCTTTACTTTACGGTACAGTTACCATATGTACTTTCTCTGTAACAACAGGGTAACAAAGAGAAGTTACATTGTATCTAAAGGGTAAAAAGGGGGTAATTACAAAGTAAATACCATTGATTGGGTAACAACAGGGTAACAAAGAGAAGTTCGATGATTAGATGGTTAGAAGTAGTTTCATAGTAATTCTTGAGATATGTGTATTACATAGTATTTACTTTGTAATTACCCCCTTTTTAGATACCATGTAACTCCTGTCTGTAACCCTGTTGTTACGCAGAAAGTATGCAGTAAATACTGTACCTTACAAATCATGACATTATAATGATTACTACATAATGTGAAGAAGTGATGTTCTGATGGACTTTATATGCCAACCAATGATTAATTCAAGTTTTTCTTAAAAGTCATGTAACCCCATTACGTCATGACATCATAATGTTTACTCTACTATCAACAAATGTGTTAAAGGGACACTGTGCAGGCAGGAAATGGTAAAAAAGGCACTGCAACTATGCTGCTCATTGAAACTGGGCTGCCAATTGCCAAATTTGATATTTACATGAAAGTTTACTAAGTAACAAACAAATATTTTCTAGTATGGTCCAAGTAGAGTCATTTTTGCAGCTAAAAATTGCCATTTTTGGAAATTCAAAATGGCGGACCATGGAGAAGATCCCCCTTTTCATGTATGAAAAGTGTGATTTTTCCAGTCATAATGAATACTTAGAATTTGATGGTGGTGGTAAGTATTCATGAAAAAGGTAACATTAGTGAATGGGCAGCATGAATTCTGGAAATAAACAAGAAATAAACAACTACAAATCTCACAGTGTCCCTTTAAGAACTGATGTTTTGATTGAGCTCATATATACTGATGTACCTCCCATATGATTAATTTAAGTTTTTCTTTCAAGTCATGTCATCATAATGATTACTAAACTATTAGCAAATGTATGAAGAACTGATATTCTGATGGAGCTTATATGCTAACCAATTAATTGAGGTGCTGTTTCCACGTAGCAGGATATTTTTTTAGCAGGGTATTTTTTTCTCCTGCTAGGTGTAAACGCAACATGTGGATAAAAAAAATCCTCCATTGTAACAAATGCGTTTCAGCCCCCTAAACAGGATATTTTTTTCTCCTGCTTTTTATACCTGGATTTTAAATATCTGCTACGTGGAAATGGAAGGCCAAAACCAATGCAAAACCAATACAAGCAGGAGAAAAAAATATCCACATATAAAAATATCCAGCTACGTGGAAACAGCACCTTAGGCTTTTCTTACAAGTTATGTAACCCTATTTTAAGGTCATGACATCATAATGATTACCATACTATTAGCTAATGGGTCAATAAAAACTTGCGTAACCTTATTGTAAAGTGTTACCGAAGTTGGTTGGTAACATGAACCACATAGATTCAAATATTCAATTTCTTTTCATGAGACTTACACAGAACCACAATGTTTGAATTAAAATGAATTACATTCGCCTTCACTGCACCTTCTGTTTTCAATGCGCACTTCCTGGAAATATTTTGAAACCGTAAATGTCAAGTGTTCTAGCCTTGGTAGTGCGTGAAACGCCTAGTGATTGGATACTCCCTCCGCAGAGTTCACCAAAGAGTATCCAATCACTGGCCGTTTCACGCACTACCAAGGCGAGCTGTCTGTGAGTGCATCTTAATATGGGACCTTGCCTCCTCCACTTGCCTCCTCCACTTGCCTCCTCCACTCGCTTCTCGTCATGATGACATCACTGACAACAGCATTATATTTCAATATCTTGCAAAAGCTCAATTGTAAAGTCTTTTTCTCATTTGCAATTGGGATGGTGAATGAAAAACAGTCCCTCAAAAGTTGTTGTGGCGAGGCTGACAGCTGGGAAACTTTATCGTTTTCTCCACGGAGGAGGGGCCAGGAGGCGGGACGAGGAGACAAGCACAAGTGGAGGAGGCAAGGTCACATATTGGGATGCACCCTGTGAAAAGCTCCGTGAGCTGCCATCTTTGTTTAAAAATGGAACACAGAGGCAGTGTTGCCAGATTGGGCGGGTATCCGCCCAGTTGGGCTACTTGGGACGAGCGTCTGCGGGTAAAAACAGGAAAAATTGGCCATTTGGCAGTCTTTTAAGCCATTTTGGGCCCATAGCAGTCAACGTAATTTGTTGAATTTGAGCGGAATTTAGCACATTTTGGCGGTTTTTGAGAAGCTTTTGGGCGGGATTTGGTCAGACTTCAAGTTTACACAAAGGACGCGCTCAACTTCCTGGAAAAAAACAAAAGTCTTTGGGTGCGCGATAAAATGTATCAACTTAAGGAAGAAAAATCCGCACTCACAAACTGCGACTCATTATTTATTTTATATTACCACCATGTCCAAGAAGCAAACGCGTTTCAGCTTTCGAGCCTTCATCAGTGCGTGATACTTGGTCAGGGAGATTTGGTCAGTGGGATTTGGTCAGACACATCTGGCAACACTGCACAGAGGTCAATGGGATATTAGCCTAAGGGGTCTTACACACCAGCGTCGCGGAACGGCTGCGCTTTTTACCGGCGTCAGTGAAAATACATGGAAACATATCTTTCCTTACACACACACACACACCTGGCTCCGTGCCGCGCTGCATTTGGAAAATAGAACTCGAGCTTATTTTTCACGCCGTCGACCGACGGTGTCTCATTCAAATCAATGGCAAAGTAGCACGCTGTCTAAAGCCGGGCATACACTGTGCGATATTTTCACTCGTGGGTCTTAAGCTTCTGCTCACACTGCACGATGGAATGTCACTGTTTAAAAGTTAACAGCTCACGACTCACGTCCTCACACTACACGAGCCGACAGTCAGATGCGAGAGAAATGCTTCCACCATACGACGCGACAGGCATGTTTCCCCGGTCTGCAGAGGAGGGAACATGCGCACCTGAGGTGGAGATGAGGTCGCGCTCAACAGCGAATCGCACGGCCCTATTAATTTGTGCATGTGAAGTGTCAAATCGGGTCGTAGCACTGCTTTAACTGTGCGATTTACGCACGAGCCACGACCAGAATTTCAAACCATTTTGATTTTCTTGCGACCCTGCGATTGCACGATCGTGAGGCGAAATCGCTTGTCGTTACCCCATGTACACTGCACGATGCGAGACTCACGATTGACCTGTGATTGAGCAAGAAATCGGCCCGACTCTCAAAAAGTCGTGCGAGTGCCAAATCGGGGCAAAATCGGGGAAAAAGTCGCACAGTGTAAGCCCAGCTTTGGCTGTGAGGGGGTTTTGAACAGGACTGGCCTCGCACGCGGAAGCTGTCAGTGTGCAAGTCAGAGAAAAACACACCGGCCTAAACTAAGCAGAAAGACCGCGTTTGTCCCGCGACTGTTCCGTTCTGCTTTGGTATGTTTTGCCCCTAACTCTTTATTTCCATGGCTCTGCACTAGAGGATGACATTTTTCGGGAATTCTCGTTGGTCCTTCTCGGGATTCCCGCGGGATGGGAGTCAAAATTTTAAAGATGAACTGGAGCCGACAGGAACGGGAATAAAGATGAATGGGAGTGGGCAGGATCGGGAATAAAAATGAAAGAGAACGGGAATGCACGCTTATTTTTTCATTAAAAAGACATCGTTTTTTTGATGACATGGGAGTGGGATTGATTTTGAGTGGGAGTGGGCAGGATTGGGAAACACTCTTTTCAGGGGTGGACGGGATGGGATTTCCTTTCTTTACTCCAGCCCGGGATGAGATTTTTTTTCTGGGACTGGGATAGGACGGGAGTGAAAATCCACTCCCATGTCATGCTCTACTCTGCACCCACCCATACAGCAGACTAGGGGTGTAAAGCAGAGGTTTTGTGACTATTCAATTCGATATTGATTTCTTAGGCCGGGGATACGATTATGTTCGATACTTAAGAAAGCTCCTTGATTCAAATCAAAAGTTCATATTTTTTTTACTTTGCAGGCTTGGCTTATGTGTGAAATGTTAAATAAATGAACAACAGCTGAAATTTCGACATGGATTTTATCTGAGGAACATCATTATTACGCCCACTATTATTATTACTGTATGAGCAAAATAAAATGCCTCACAAAATGAGTGAAATAAGAACAAAAATCGATTAGTAACGATTAAACGATTCTCTTTTGGATGAATCGATTAATTGAATCGTGGGCTGTAGGATCGATGTATCGCTACAAAACGATTATTATTTACACCCATATAAGAGACAGGGGTGTAAATCACAGTCTTCGTGACGATACGATACGGTATCGATTTATTACATCAGGTATTCGATTTTTTTCGATACTTAAGAATTCTTCACGATATGATGCGATTCGGTTCCATACGATTTTTTCCCAATTACTTTTCCACTACTATTGTGTTATGGAGCTAGGGCATTGCACGGGGGCCAGCAATTCGATTCTTTTCGATTCTTAAGAATGCCCCACGATACGATGCGAATCGATGAAATCGCCGGCCGATACTTACGATACATTTCGATTTTATTTACATGCCTAATAGGAGACCACTTCATGTCAGCCAAGCCTCTCACACAGACAGGCAGACAATGGCAGAGTGACAAGACAGTCTCACAGCCAATAATGTGTGTGTGTGTGCGTGTGTGTGTGTGTGTGTATGCGTGCGTGTGTGCATGCATGTGGGCGTGTGTGTGTGCATGCATGTGTGTGTGTGTGTGTGCATGCATGCATGTGTGCGTGTGTGTGTGCATGTGTGTGCGTGTGTGTGTGCATGCATGTGGGCGTGTGTGTGTGCATGCATGCATGTGTGCGTGTGTGTGTGCATGTGTGTGCGTGTGTGTGTGTGTGTGTGTGCTCACCACCAGTTCGCTATGCTCTATCCCAATGTTTGTACTTGGCAGATCCAATTGCAATGCCAGGAATACTGTCAACCAATGGTGCCGCGACAGGGTGACTTATCATTATTCTCATCTTGCCCAATGGTCAGAATGATGATTTGGATAGTAGGCCTATGTGGGCCAACATAGTTGAAACTACACCAGGAGTTTGATGCCCACTGCTATTCCTGACTCACAAGCACATACAGTACAGACACACCCTGAGTTTGGCATAGCCCAGTGATTTTCAACCTATGGGCCGGGACCCACTGGTGGGCCCTGAAGGTATACCAAGTGGGCCTTGAAATAATATTCTAAAAATCATAATCACATTTTGGTGTGTGTTGCTGCTGATTTATGTGAGTTTTATTCGCAATCGGGTCAGAGGTGGGCCCCGAACATTCATGACAATTTCAAGTGGGCCCTAAGTTGGAAAAGGTTGGGAACCCCTGGCATAGCGGTTTTCGCACCCCATTCCATCATGACAACAAGGCATGCACAGCGACCGTGAGGCGCTGACTCACAGCAAGA
>NW_026945720.1:581670-584170 GCF_034702125.1 Engraulis encrasicolus
AAACACACAGAAACAACCAAGTGAAGTGAAAGCCCATATGGTAAACTCCCATTATGACACAGTACAAAATGCTGAAATTGCATCTATGCCTCACCCGTGTAAGGGGGCAGCCCCAAATGGTGCCCCAAGGGAGCAGTGTGGTGGGATGGTACCATGCTCAGGGTTCCTCCGTCATGGATGGTGGAGGTGAATAACGTTCATACCAAATCGTTAAGATAATACGGCGATGTGAGCCGTCTATCGTGCTTGTGTATTACAACTTTCCACAAGCGCCCTGTTTAGGGGTGAAGGGTGTTTTAACTAGCCAGGCCGTAGCCTCCTTCAGTGTTGCTTCTAGTCAGGCCAAGAGTGATACAATATCGTTTCTGAACTCCCGAAATATTGGGAACTCCTCCCACTTGGTCGGCAAGCATACAACCATTAGCAAGCCAAGGGATGCAGGTTGACCATGCCATTTGAGAAATGCTAATTGTTATGCTGTTGGTCAGACCAAGTCTCGAAGAGATTTCAAAGTCGATGATAATCAGGCTAGGTGTCACTGTTGTTTGCCGGAACGACAGGGAAACCGACATTACCATTTCAGTAGCAGATGCTAGTGCTAAATCATTCTGAAGGGCTATGGGCAGCATATCAGGAACTAGCGGACAGAACAGAAATGCTGTTGGCGAACGACAGTCTCACAGCCAATACTATGTGTGTGTGTGTGTGTTTGTGTGTGTGTGTGTGTGTGTGTGTGTGTGTGTGTGTGTGTGTGTGTGTGTGTGTCTGTGTGTGAACAGAAATACTGTTGGCGAACGACCAAAGGAAGCAACAGTGGGGTGTCGAAGTCTCCACTTGAGAAGAAGAAAAAGAGTAATTTGAAGAAGAAGAAGAATTTGACTATTGAAATCTATTCTTTTTTTAATGTATTTTTTTTGGGCTTTTATGCCTTTATTTGACAGGACAGTCGAATATGGTGACAGGAAGCGAATGGGACGGAGAGACTGGGGAGGATCGGGAAATTACCCCGGCCGGACTCGAACCGGGGTCTCCGTGGGTGGGCATGCAAGCCCAAATGTGGGGGGCTTAGCGCGCTGCGACACAGCGCCCCTGAAATCTATTCTTCATTACCCTGGATCGCACATGCTGTATGCACTACTACCTTATAAGTACTGATAACCGAGTTCAACTGTCAAGTGATTTGTGAGTTATAACTTATATGCATGCAACATACACACACATATACACACACACACACACACACACACACACACACACACACACACACACACACACACACACACACACACACACACACACACACACACACACACACACACACACACACACACAGAGAGTGAACAGAGAACAGGACAGAACTCCCTGCACATGTAGAACATGCTGACTTGGACCGAAGAAGAGATTTATCACTCACACACACACACACAGGCAATAGACAGCTGGTCAGTGGACTCTACAACACAGCGGAACGTTCCAGAGGTGATGGCTTTGGTCTCAGAACAAATGTAGAGTTAGGACCCCGTGTGTGTGTGTGTGTGTGTGTGTGTGTGTGTGTGTGTGTGTGTGTGTGTGTGTGTGTGTGTGTGTGCTCTCATAGGAGAGCATCAATGCTAATCTGCTGGTGAGATCAATGGCAGGCCCTTTGGAACTGAAGACCACCTGCTCTGATGCTTCACACCGGGGGGCACACACACACACACACACACACACACACACACACACACACACACACACACACACACACACACACACACACTCAAACGTACGCAAATACGCACACGCACACGCACACACACACACGCTAACGCACACACGTGGTGGTAGTACTCAAGATATATATTTTTCCTGTAATGTTCAATTATGTGTATAATGTCTTGTGTATGTTTTGTATTTGTGTATTTATGTAAGCTGACAGACACCTTAATTTCCTTCGGGATTAATAAAAGTACTCTACTCTACTCTACTCTACTCTACTCTACACACACACACACATATACACACGCATATGCACATGCACACACTCACACCCAAGTGCGCGTGAGTGCGCACACACAAATACACACACACTCGCACACACACACGTGATATAATTCGGGAGCCACCCAGAATGCAGAGGACCAGATGAACACACACACACACACACACACACGGTCCCATCTCTACACACACACACGGACTACAGATGTGTCTCTCTCTACGTATGCTGCTCATTGATTTGTGCTGCCTACTGCCAAATTTGATCTTTTCATGAATATTTACAAAGTAATGAAATAATATTTACTAGTATGACCAAAGTACAGTAAGTTTCGCTACTAAATATGTCTATTTCTATTTCAAGATGGCGGACAAACAGAAGATCCACCCTTTCATGTATGAAAAGTGCAAATTTCCCAGTCATAATAATTACAATTTGATAGCAATGATGTAAATATCTTTGAAAAAGGTAACATTTGTGACTGGGTTGCATGGATTCTGGAAATAAACTACTAAAATATTACAC
>NW_026945720.1:599170-608560 GCF_034702125.1 Engraulis encrasicolus
TTAGCAATGAGTGAAAAAAAAGGTTTTGTGTAATCCTTCATATTTTGAGAGAAATCGCCAAGAAAGCGTATATTCTGCTGGGGTATGTAAACATATGAGCATTCGTGGCACAGTGGTTAGAGCACTGGGTTGGCAACCCAAGGGTTCCCGGTTCAGTGCCCGACCGAACCACGGCTGAAGTGCCCTTGAGCAAGGCACCTAACCCCCACACTGCTCCCCGGGCGCCGCTCAACAGGCAGCCCACTGCTACGGACTAGTGTGTGTACTTCAATGTGATTCACTAGTCCAAATGGGATAAATGCAGAGAAAGAATTTCCCCTACCTGGGGGTCCAAAATTGGCTCCAATCCAAATTGGCTCCAATTGGCTTCACTGTACATTATGATATGATCAGATATAAAATTAACTTCAGGGTTTAACCAATGTTTTTGTTTTTGAGCTCCATGAAGATTGAGGCAGAAAGACAGACAGTGGACGAGAGTGAGGAAGGGAGTCCAGGTTCAGCTTAGGTGGAACAAATAGATCTGCAGGGAGACATAGAGGGATCTGAGAAAGAGGCAGAAGGTGAACCAGCAGGCCACCATCAGTGTTGCCAGATGTGTCTGACCAAATCCCGCCCAAAAGGTTCTCTAAAACCGCCAAAATGCGTTAAATTCCGCCCAAATTCAACAAATTACATTGACTTCTATGGGCCCAAAACGTCTCAAAAAACCGCCAAATGGCCAATTTTTCCCGTTTTTGCCCGCCGACGCTCATCCCAAGTAGCCCAATTGGGCGGGCACCCGCCCAACCTGGCAACACTGGCCACCATGAGGAAGAGAAAGACCAAGCAGCTGCTGCGCCCCTTTGTGGTTTAGGTAACAAAGACACAGGTCCCAGGCAGGTGAAGCTGAATAGCTTTCCACAGGAGAGCTTTGGTGCACAGAAAATTGCATTTAACCACAGCTGGTTTGCTAGGTAGCATTGGTTAGTACTCAGTTAGCTGGGATGCTGCATTCTGCTTCCCATGTAGAGTGTTTGAAAAAAACAAAACACTAGAAATGACACTTTCATTTACAGTGGTTGCAGACAGTGGAAGAACGCTTTGGCTTTCTTCAACAAGCATGACTCTGTACAGTCCCATAAGGACAGTGTAGCAGCATGGAGGGGGTACCAGGCAACCTCCCAGCAGGGAGATGTAGTGCAGCTCATGATGTCTGCTGAGGCAACTGACATAGCGGCCAGAAGGGAATACCTGAGGCGAGTTGTGGCTGTCACTTCATGCTAGGGGCTCAGGGACTACCCTTTCGTGGTAATGATGAAAGTGGTGAGAGCACAAGCCGAGGCAACTTTCTAGCTTGCATGGGGCTTCTCAGGAAGTTCGACCCATTCTTGCAAAGCCATAGTCCCCCATCCAATACCACATATACCACACCATGCTCCCAGAATTACATGATTGAGTGTTGTGCTCAGGAGGTGACCAGTGTCATCGTTTCTGAGCTCACACACTCCAAAATGTATGCCATTATGGCAGATGAGGCCCGAGATGGGCGGTCAGAGCAGCTGGCTGTTTGTGTCAGATATGTGTCAGAGGGGGAGGTGAAGGAGCATTTTCTGGCACTTGCAGAAATGATATCATTTGATGCAGTCTATTGCAGACAAGCTACAAGAGCAGATCCAATCCAATGGCATTGCTGATGTCAAGTGTGTGGCACAGACATATGACGGTGCCGCCGTGATGAGTGAACCCACGGGAGGCGTGCAGGCACGATTTAGAAGGCTTCATCCTGAGGCCATCTACATACACTGCTATGCACACGAGCTCAATTTGGTGTTGTGCTACACCTGCAGGGCTGTTTCTGAGGCTGTGGAGCTGTTTGATTTGTTAGAGTCTCTGTACACTTTCTTCACCACCTCCCTTGTACACTACCACAAATTCAAACATGTTCAGCTGGAGCTGGGTTTGGCAGTGGAACTAGTCCAACTTTCCAACACTCGTTGGCATGTCGACTTCAGTCGATCGATGCTGTGCTTGAGACCTTACCTGCCATATGTGAATGCCTGTCAGTAGTGGTGTGGATCGGCACTGCCCTCACGATCCGATTCGATCACGATTCGGGAGGTAGTATATCCGATTCGATTCGATTCTATTAGATCCAATCCGATTCGATTCAATTCTACAATGCATTGCAATGCATTACATTTCTACTGAACGCAAAGCAAATGTTCAGCCATGACGAGGTAATACAAGTAGTCAGATACTGAGCAACAATTTATTGGCTGTATCAGTCTGTATCAGTCTTGCAATGCTTTGAAGTGCTTTTATTTAATTTAACATTCATTTGCTCCCAAAATATCCACGGAAGTAATTGAAACGCAAAAAAAAAACGCCGGATCGATTCTGGAACTTGCCAGATCTGGATCTGGATCTGGATCGCCGATCATTGTTGACACCACTACCTGTCAGTCACCGGGTCGCCCATGGCCACCGGTATCAAAGCAAAACTAGCAAGCTTCTCGACTATCTATGCTTTGCTAATGTTTCAGACACTTCTTTCCATCACGGAAGGTCTCCACAAACTCCTTCAGAAGGAGACATTAGACCTGGCCGATGCACTGATGGGAAAAGATGCTGTGTGCGACACGCTTAAAGGTAAGCGCACTGATGCATTTGCGACAGAAATGTTTGAGAGAACCAAGGCTCTGTGCCTCACACATGACATTCCAGAACCACATGCCAAGAAAAGGCAGAAACCGAGGAAGATGGCAGATTTTGTGTGTGACACAATGTTGGTTTGCGCACTGAATTGGTGAACTCTGAGGTCTTTAAACGAGAGTTGCTTTTCCCCTGTCTGGATAGGATGGTTGGTGAACTTGAACAAAGGTTTGCCAGTGTAGATACAGGACTCCTTAAAGGAATACAGGCATGCAGCCCTAAATCTGACAACTTCTTGAATTAAGTGAATTTGAAAGAGCTTGCTGGGCACTATAACATTGAGTTGAAAGCAGAGGAGGTCCTTGTTGCCAGAAACTTTCTAGCTCACAAAGCAGATGCTGGGTATACACCCCAAGACATGCTGGCTGTACACAGGGTGCATCTTAATATGGGACCTTGCCTCCTCCACTTGCCTCCTCCACTCGCTTCTCGTCATGATGACATCACTGACAACAGCATTATATTTCAATATCTTGCAAAAGCTCAATTGTAGAGTCTTTTTCTCGTGTGCAATTGTTATGGTGAATGAAAAACAGTCCCTCAAAAGTTGTTGTGGCTAGGCTGACAGCTGGGAAACTTTATCGCTTTCTCCACGGAGGAGGGGCCAGGAGGTGGGACGAGGAGACAAGCACAAGTGGAGGAGGCAAGGTCACATATTGGGATGCACCCATTATCTCCTCAGTGCAGACATGTTCCCGTCGCTGAAAGAAGTCCTCCAGGTAGCTCTGACTGTGCCTGTAAGTAGCCGCTCATGCGAGAGGTCATTTAGTGCTCTGCGTTGACTTCACACTTGGCTGCGTAAAACAATGGGGCAAAAAAGGCTTCATAACCTTGCAGTCATGGGCATTGAAAATGGCATTGTCAGTCAGCTCAATGACGGCAAAGTAGTTGACTGTTTTGCCACTATGAAACAGAGGAGGCAGTCGTTGATTCTTCCACCCACTAAGTAAAAAGGAAGTTTAGCTTAAGTTGTTGAACTGGGTTTAGTTCAAGCCCAAGTGTACTTTATTGTCAGATCTACAGCTCCAGGCCACTTTATTAGAATAGCATGAAAAAGTTGATTTATTTCCATAATTCCATCAATAATGTTAAACTGTCATGGATTATAGATTCATGGCCCAGTTTTTTAACTATTCCAATCATTCAATTGTTTATTTTTACATATTTTGGTCTTCCAGCTCAAAAAACCCATGAATTGGGGAATTCGCATCATTAGAATATTGTAAGAAAATCAAAAAAAAATTCAGCAAGATTCGGGTCACATCAAATCAGTTGAAATTTGGCGCTTTCTACATAACTTAACATGCAATGTTCAATACTTGGTTAGGACTCTCTCTGTCTTCATAACGGCCATGATGCGTTTAACATTGAAGTCAATGGCAGAAACTGTGCATGGGAGTTATGGAAGCCCAGATATCCTTGATGCTTTGCTGCCAGCTGTTCTTGTTTGTTGACCTGGTGTCCCACACTTCACTCTTCAATATACCCGAAGATTTCCATGCCACGTTTTGGCGCTAACTCACCAGTTTAATTCTAAATCATCAGAAATTAAACCCCATTGAAAATGAATGTAATGGAGGCTAACTAGCACAGAGTTGGCGTGGAACGTTGGTAAACCTCCCTCCGATAGCCTCATACAGTCTCGTGCCGTTGGGCCGAGAGACTAGTTTCTTGGCCCAGCGGTATCGTACTGTGTCTCCCATTGCCGGACCGTTGTAGTTGACGAGGATGCAGGTTCGATCCCCGAGGGGGGTGAACAGGTGCAAGATGACCTCCGTCACATGTGCCTCGGCAGTGAATACTGTATCTAGTGTAACGTACATGTTTTCTGGGTTTGTACGTGTTCTGTCCTGTTTGGTTCTATACACTTTATTTGGTGTTTCTCAGGCCGGAACATGTTTGTCAAAGGGCTGGTCAAAATCCATCCACCATTTTCAAATTATCTTGCAAACTCAAATTTAAAATGGCCATGTTATCAGCACCTTTCTGTTCTGCTTTCTGCGTCTTGTATTCCACGATCAATATTTCAGCTTGTGATGAAGTTTTGTTGTCACTGTCGTGTGTGTGTGTATGTGTGTGTGTGTGCGTATGTGCGTGTGCGCCTGTGTGTGTGTGTGTGTGTAGCCCAGAGGAATGATCATGTTTGCTTGTCGTCTGTTCCTCCACGGTTTGTGTTACACAGCTGACAGAAACATGGATACGTGTGTGTGTGTGCTCGCACGAGTATGTGTGTGTATGTGTGAGAGTGTGTGTGTGTGTGTTGTGTTCCGCATCTGACAGGAACATGTGTGTGTGTGATGGATGGTGGTGGGGTGAGCTACAGTACACTGGTGTCCTGACGAGGTGTGTGTGTGTGTGTGTGTGTGTGTGTGTTTGTGTGTGTGTGTACATGAGTGTGTGTGTGTGTGCTTATGTTTGTGTGATGGAGCATAGCTAGGTGCAGAATGCTGACATGTTGAAAGGATGGACGTGTGCAGACACTGTTTGTGTGTGTGTGTGTGTTTGTTTGTATGTGCGTGTGCGTGTGTGTGTGTGTGTGTGTGTGTTTGTTTGTATGTGCGTGTTTGCGTGCGCGTGTGTTTGTTTGTATGTGCATGTTTGCGTCTGCGTGTGTGTTTACTGTGTTTGTTTGTATGTGCGTGTGCATGTGCTTGCTTGTGCGTGTGTGTGTGTGTGTTTACACACAGGTGACAGGTTATGTGTGTACAGGTAGGCGTAAGATTTGCTGACACTGTGAAGGGATTCAACATGTTATCATGCCAGAACTTCAACTTGAACTTTCTATCACACTGATTCCCAACCTATGGGCCGGGGCCAACTGGTGTTCCCTGAAGGCATAGGCGTAGCCAGGGGTGGGCCTGGGCCCGCCCACTTGACATCCAAGCCCACCCCATTCACACTTGACAGTCAACTGTTGCCTCATTGAACTATAATTAATGGCATAGCACTGAGCGATAATTAATCGTTTTGTCAAAAGTCTGGTTCATCTTCTGTGATTTCTATGATTTCAATTTCAAAGTATCATTTTTGAGCATGATATTATAATATCTACCTACACGCTTTCGGGTTGGGCCCGTCCGTTTTTTTCTGGGCCCACCTGTTTTATCATGTCTGCCTACGCCCCTGCCTGAAGGTATTCCAAGTGGGCCTTGAAATCATTTTCCAAAAATAATAATAATAATTTGGTGTGTGTTGCTGTTGATTTATTTGAGTTTTATTCTTAATTGGGTCAGAGGTGGGCCCCTAACATTTTTGACAATTTCGAGTGGGCCCAAGTTGAAAAAGGTTGGGAACTCCTGGTCTATCACCTTTGTGCTACACAACTGTCTGTGTGACAGTTCAGGTTAAAAACACGGTTTTGGTCAGGGAGCAATTTTGCCACAACTTCACCATTTCACTATTGCTTGTTTTGCTGTTCTTGGCACTAAAAGTAAAACAGCAGAAATGTTGCTTTACTGTTTTACTGAAAGGTTACGGTTAGGTTAAATATATATATTTTTTAAAATATATTTTTATGGGCTTTTATGCCTTTATTTGGCAGGACAGTTGAAGATGGTGAAAGGAAACGAGTGGTGCAGAGAGACAGGGGAGGATCGGGAAATGACTCCGGCCGGACTCGAACCGGGGTCCTTGAGGGTGGGCATGCAAGCCCAAATGTGGGGGGCTTAGCACGCTGCGCCACAGCGCCCCCCTGGTTAGAAGAAAGGTTACGGTTAGGTATAATTTTGATCATCAGGGTACAGTGACAGCAAAATGCAATAGCAATTTCACGTTTAGCGACAGAAATTTTCAGCGGCTTCAGAAATTTGCTGACACAGCAGGAAATCTGTGCAAACGTTGTCACGTGACCAAAGTGCTTTCCCGTGGCGTTGAGGAGCTCAACTTAAAGCGGTATGCCACTATTTTGGGGCTTAATACAGTTAAAATAAGCCGTTGTCTTGCTTTAAGACAAGTTAAAAGAGGGAACATGTCGCTAAGCTAGTGAAAGTCACAACGCTTAAGATGAAAAATAAGACACTTTAACACCTTTATAAACCCCAGCCAAAGCTTTTAACTGTGTTAAGCCCCAAAATAGTGGCATACCCCTTTAACTCACAAAGGGGTTGCACCTCAACGCGGACTACACTTGTGTGAAATAAATACAAACTTTGCATGTGGACAGTCTGATGGATAAACAGTAGAGAACGGAGAATAGAAACTTCCATGCCCAGCAGGGTTGCCAGATTGGGCTGTTTCCCGCCCAATTGGGCTGCTTAGGATGCCTTTGTGCGGGTAAAAATGGCACTTATCAGAAAAACCCGCCCAATTTTTGCCATAGAAATCAATTGGGTGGGAGTTTGTGCTTCCAGGTGGGTTTTGAGCATTTTTTGGGCTGGAAATCATCAGCCTCATCTGGCAATCCTGATGCCCAGTCCCAGGCACAAATACTCCCACCAAACAGCTGATTACCACACAGGCTACCGCCCTGAGTTTGTGTGTGTGTGTGTGTGTGTGTGTATATGTGTGTGTGTGTGCGTGCGTGTGTGTGTTTGTTCGTGTATGTGTGTGTGTGTGAGAGAGAGAGAGAGAGAGAGAGAGGGAGTGTATGTGTGTGTGTGTGAGAGAGAGTGTGTGTGCATGCAGAGAGGTAGTGTATGTGTGTGTGTGTGTGTGGGACAGCAACTGTCCCCTTGTCCCTGTTTTCAATTACTACTGCAGACAAAACAAGACAGAAACAAATGACACTGGACCCAGCCACAGTGTGTGTGTGTGTGCACGTGTGTGTGTGTGTGTGTGTGTGTGTCCTAGTGAGCGTGTGTGTGTGTGTGTGTGTGTGTGTCCTAGTGAGCGTGTGTGGATGTTCTGCACATGTTCCGAGTTTCCAATTTTTAGTTGAGTGTCGTGTGTATGTGTGTGTGTGTATGTGTGTGCGAGTGTGCCGATGATTAGCTTGTGATGCACACACACACACGGGTCAAAGAACGGACAGCATGTCTTACTCATCACCTCCTCTCTCTCTGTCTCTCTCTTTTATCCCCTCCTCTCTCTCTCTTTTATCCCCTCCTCTCTCTCTCTTTTATCCCCTTCTCTCTCTCTCTCTGTTTCATCCCCTCCCCTCTCTCTCTCTCAGTTTCATCCCCTCCTCTCTCTCTCTCTCTCTCTCTCTCTGTTTCATCCCCTCCTCTCTATCTCTTTCCTCCTCCGTCCCTCAATCCCCCATCCCCTCCTCTCTCCGTTTCTCTTGTTTTATCTCTCTTTTTCTTGTCTTCCTCCTCACTGTCTTTTCTTTTCCTTAACTCATTTTCTCTCTCTCTCTCTCTCTCTCTCTCTCTCTCTCCCCACAACACCATCATACATGGAAAAAACTTGGAACTCAGCTGACAAAAGAGATACTTGATCCTACACACACGCACACACACACCTGACACACAGAGGGACAATGACTGTGCCATTGTGTCGTCACATCGGTAGAGCATCTGTTTCTGTGTGTGTGTCTGTGTGTGTGTGTGCGGTCAGCCACTAGTTCATATGTTTCTGGTTTCCCAGGTTCACCAGTGGGCCTTCATGAACTCGAACACACACGCACGCACACACACTTACGCACGCACGCGCGCACACACACACACACACACACACACACGCACGCAGGCGCGCACACACACACAGACACACAAGAAACATCATCTGCATCACTGTCATCACAAGGTGTAATACGGCACCAGATAAGATACTTACTGTTTGGAGTAAACACCACTGTATCAAATCAAACAGACTGTTTTACACAAGCCTGTTCATCTTGGGCAGCGCAAACAGTATTATTATTATTAATAATATGCTTTTTTAGCCAATCTCAATTTAGGAGGCCCCTATTTTTGGGGTCAAGGTGGTTGAGGCCCTAGGCACTCTGGTTACTCTGCTTAGGCCCTAGTGGCGACCCTAACCCTAACGATGGCCGGTGTATTCGCCCTATTGAATGATTTGTCTCCTAACTTATTCTTATTTTATATTCACATGGTCTGGTGATTGGCACATCGATTGGAAACCACGACACAATGACTGGGTCTTCTCTGTTAATCAGTTTTAGCAAACTCTGCAGTATTTATAATGACTAGTGGCTGGATTGGCCCCCTCAGTGTAGTGGTAGCAGTCATCAGTCCTACTGCAGCTGACCTCTCCATCGCACCAGATCTAAATATTCATTTTGGTTGTTGTGATTAAAATACTAGCTCGTAATAGATGACTAAAAATTTCACGGGCTTCACTTCACTGTCTCTCTCAATGCCTGGCAGACCGGTCTTGGCTCAAAATGTCAAAAATAGGGGTCGACCGATAGGGTTTTTTTAATGGCTGATGCGATATCTAATTTTTTTTTTCATCACCCTTGGCCGATACCCGATTTCCGATACTTGGAGCCGATATGGAATGTGCATGTAACATGTAACTGTAGCATGTCATTTTGATATTATGACAAAAGTCACAGGGATTGTAATGGATATTTATTTATAAAATATTATTATATTTACAAAATTGAAAATGGGTAAGGCAGTTCTGCCATGCTACGTTATGAAAAAAAACAAATCAGAGCTAACTCCCATATCAACCAACTGGGGTGAGTTTCTCAAAAGAGAAGTTGTTAGCCTGTTAGTTCGGTAGTTGCCAATGGGAAAATGCATTGAAAACAACAAAGAAGCTAATGTAGTAAGCAACTTTGGTTTT
>NW_026945720.1:608660-611160 GCF_034702125.1 Engraulis encrasicolus
GAAAAGGGGGAGAGGGGCATTGCCTTAAACGGCATACACAGACCCCATGGGGCGGGGAATCCCCCTTTAGGCAGACCTAAGGTCTGTTCTATGGAGCCCTATCTCACGCCTTTCGTAAAGTCTTCACGAAAATAATAGAGTAATTTTCGTGGTGCATTCACGTTATTGCCTGCCTTTCGTAAAGTCTGCACGAAAATAATAGATTAATTTTCACGCTGCCTATTCACTTGAATTGGCCCACTGCTGCTATGGTTATCCAAACGTCTGCAGGGGCGGGGAGGGGGTGCTGACAGAACACTGCTGATACACTCGGAACTCACTAATTCGACGGCCCCTATCCGATAACCGACCTTTATGTCCCCCCTAAACCTAACCCTAACCCTAACCCTAAACCTAACCCTAACCCTAACCCTAACCCTAACCTTAACCCTAACCTTAACCCTAACCTTGACCCTAAACCTAACCCTAAATTGCTTGTTTGAAATGTTTGATTACCATGTGACGGTAGGCTACCGAAAGGTCATCAAACTAGTGGGTCACTAGGCAACAGTCGGGCAATTAAAGTGAATAGGCAGCGTGAAAATTAATCTATTATTTTCGTGAAGACCTTACGAAAGGCGGGCAATAACGTGAATGCACCACGAAAATTAATATATTTTTTTCGTGAATACTTCACGAAATGAGTGAGATACGGTTGTTCTATGCAATGCACTGAGTATTATGATACGCCCCTTTAGGCAGACCGGAACCTGGTCATGTTAGATGCCCATAGCAACCTTTTACATTGGCATATCTCTATAGACTTAAAGAATCTCTGCCATTGGTTTGATATGATTTATTGTGCTGAGCCATGCTAAGAAACACACAGGAAAGCCCACCTGGGAAACTCCCAATGTCATTGTGACACAGCACTGCACACCACTTGTGTGCTTACTGCACACAACAAAATTTATTTATTGTTATTCCTGGCCCATACTAGCTTGCTGGCAGCCTGGCGATGCCATCATATGTACTCCACCCAAACAAAAATTTAGGCTCCACACATTGTCTGGTGAATCCCTCCTTGCTCGGTTCGCTCACTGTTTAGCCAATCCGCAAACAGTTGAGAGAGACGCAAAACTCACCCCCGAAGTCTGTTACTGATTAGTTAAGGTAACACTATTCACACTTTTGTTTTGTTATTTGTATGCTTTTGCAGCAGTATATAATAACAATCATGCTAATAAAGCACAATATGGGTTTTAATTTGAATTCGGAACTCCAATGAATTTAAATCTCAGAGTAAGATCAGACCATCTCCCACCTTCCACGGAGATGGATTCCTCTAAGCTTTCGCCAGACTGTTTGATGGAGTCAACAGTCGGCATTCGTCCAGGCTAGCTTACTAGGCATACAGAGACCATTGGTTTTGTATGATTTATCGCGCCGACCCATGCTAAAAAAACACACAGAAACAACCAAGTGAAGTGAAAGCCCATATGGTAAACTCCCATTATGACACAGTACAAAATGCTGAAATTGCATTTATGCCTCACCCGTGTAAGGGGGTAGCCCCAAATGGTGCCCCATGGGAGCAGTGTGGTGGGATGGTACCATGCTCAGGGTTCCTCAGTCATGGATGGTGGAGGTGAATAACGTTCATACCAAATCGTTAAGATAATACGGCGATGTGAGCCGTCTATCGTGCTTGTGTATTACAACTTTCCACAAACGCCCTTTTTAGGGGTGAAGGGTGTTTTAACTAGCCAGGCCGTAGCCTCCTTCAGTGTTGCTTCGAGTCAGGCCAAGAGTGATACAATATCGTTTCTGAACTCCCGAAATATTGGGAACTCCTCCCGCTTGGTCGGCAAGCATACAACCATTAGCAAGCCAAGGGATGCAGGTCGACCATGCCGTTTGAGAAATGCTAATTGTTATGCTGTTGGTCAGACCAAGTCTCGAAGAGATTTCAAAGTCGATGATAATCAGGCTAGGTTTCACTGTTGTTTGCCGGAACGACAGGGAAACCAACATTACCATTTCAGTAGCAGATGCTAGTGCTAAATCATTCTGAAGGGCTATGGGCAGCTTAACAGGAAGTAGCGGACAGAACAGAAATGCTGTTGGCGAACGACAGTCTCACAGCCAATACTATGTGTGTGTGTGTGTGTTTGTGTGTGTGTGTGTGTGTGTGTGTGTGTGTGTCTGTGTGTGAACAGAAATACTGTTGGCGAACGACCAAAGGAAGTTGCAAAAATGCATTTGCAACAGTGGGGTGTCGTAGTCTCCCCTTGAGAAGAAGAAAAAGAGTCATTTGAAGAAGAAGAAGAATTTTACTATTGAAATCTATTCTTTTTTTAATGTATTTTTTTTGGGCTTTTATGCCTTTATTTGACAGGACAGTCGAATATGGTGACAGGAAGCGAATGGGACGGAGAGACTGGGGAGGATCGGGAAATTACCCCGGCCGGACTCGAACCGGGGTCTCCGTGGGTGGGCATGCAAGCCCAAATGTGGGGGG
>NW_026945720.1:616160-654031 GCF_034702125.1 Engraulis encrasicolus
CAGTGCAATTCATTGTCAACCTCCACTGGTCCCCTTAAAGTGATACCGTCCCATTTTTGGAAAAAAGCTTATTTTACACCTTCCCTTGAGTTAAATAATAGGGTTTTACCGTTCTCCTGTACTTTCAAACGTTTTCTAGTTATGAGCAAATTTTCTAGTTATGTGCAAATTTTGCCTCCAAACTAACGGTTAACATTGAGTCCTATGAGACCAGTTAGAGTTAAAATTTGCACTGCCATACCCAGAGAATGGTTGAAAGTACAGGAGAATGGTAAAACCATATTATTTAACTCAAGAGGAGGTGTAAAATAAGCTTATTTCCAAAAATGGGACAGTATCACTTTAAGGGCCGTACATCAGCAGTGCAGGAAAAAGTTATTGGAGTTGCTGTAGGCCTAGTCCTGCACACACACACACACACACACACAAACACACACAGGGGATAGCACACACACACACACACACACACACACACACACACACACACACACACAGAGGATAACACACACACACACACACACACACACACACACACACACACACACACACACACACAGAGGATAACACACACACACACATGCAAACACACACAAACAACACACACACATACACATACACACACACACGTGGAGGGTAACACACACACACGCGTGTACACACGCGCGCACACACATACACACAAACAACACACATACACAGAGGATAACACACACACACACAAACAACAGACATACACACACAGACACAGACACACACGCACTAACACACACACACACACACACAAACAAAGGATAACACACACACACACTCGTGGACGCGCACACACACACACACACACACACACACACACACACACACACACACACACACACACACACACACACACACACACACACACACACACACACACACACACACACACACACAGTTATTGGACTTGCTAGGGGTTTACTGCACTTTGCCTAATGAAGGAGGCCATTGTATTAGTTTAGGGCCTCTCGCAATGTTTCGATTTAATGTGCACACACACACACACACACACACACATACAGACACACACACACACACATGCCCACACATACACACACACGCACACGCACACACGCTTGCCTCAGTCAATAGTTTTCTGAACAACCTATCCTCATCCCAAATGCGTAATATATGTGACTATTTGTTAAGCATGCCGATGCGTAAAAGAACATTACGCATTCGGAGCACCCCCTTACGGTGGACCGAAAGCACTGCATCATCAACTCTCAATGACTCGGGAATGCTCGGAAAAGCCAAAGCGCCTCCTTATTGGTTGGTTAGAACGTACCAGGAGTTACGCATTTAGCACAGGGCCGTTTCTTCTGTAATCCTTCGTAAAAGAGGCATTGTGACTTTGGGATAGATTAAAACACAATATGAGATTAATGTGTGCTTCATTGCACCCATCATTTGGGTGGTATATGCTCTTAGTACGTTTAAACCCATGGTCAGACGGTAGTGGTGGTGGTGCTGCAGATTGCACTTGTGTTAACTCTATGGTCATAGCAACCGTTGTCAAGGCAAACAAACATTTAAAAAAAAAAGTGTACATTTTCGAGAGATAGTACAAAACATACGAACTTGTTATTATTAATTATTGTTGTTGTTGTTGTAGAAAAATATCACATACACCTGTATGTTAAAGTCGAAACAGTCTGCCAGGGGTTATGTCGTGTAAAATAAATAGAGAAGAAACATTTCCTTGTGATGTTGATGCAATTACGGTAACCATTTCCTAAGCCTGATGACGAATTACAACGCCAGCGCTTTCTTTGAGAGAGGATCTATGTGAACCATATTTTATCTTGAATTTGTTTATAGCCATGGGAGAGTAAGTTACCAAATGCAAGGAAGGAGGAAGAAAACCATCCCACTTTCAAGAAAGAACTGAAATGTTATTTCAACTCCCTTGAAGGACTGAACATGTTGCATATTGTTATACGCGTGCATTCAAAATGCGTAAATAAGCAGTACGCATGGGAAAGAGAGAGAAAACGTTTGCCATACTACGCATTCAAAATGCGTAAATAAGCAGTACGCATGGGAAAGAGAGAGAAAACGTTTGCTATACTACGCATTCAAAATGCGTAATGAAACAGTACGCATAGGAAAAAAGAAAACGCGTTTCTTTTGTTACGCATTCAAAATGCGTAATGAATCAGTACGTATTGGGGAAAAAAAGAACACATTCATTGTGTACGCATTCTGAAGGCATCGGAAAAGGACTACCAGTGCTGGTAAAAAAAAAAAATGATCCCATATGTAATTCACCTCTTCATTTTATTATCTTGCAAGTTCGATCTTAGTTTGCTATGTAGGCTATCCAGAAATGATTAGCTTCACTTGTGTTATGTCGAACCAGCGTGTTCTTTCATTGACTTGTCGCCTACTACATAACAAAGTGACAATGCTTGTTTACACATACTTTATTTACAGACAGGCACAACATACGGTATAGCAAGTCAATGATGTGTAGCATTATGAAAATGATTGATCCAACAGCTTGCAGTAGGCCTAAACCACCCATCAGGTATTCTGTTGCTTTACATAAGGTGGCGCTTATCATCCAGCGCGCGTCAGTTCACATGATGCCTGCCTTACAAAGGCAAAGACAAGTAGCATAACTAAACTAACATTGAATCTCAGAGAGAGAGAGAGAGAGAGAGAGAGAGAGAGAGAGACTATTCATATCTGAAACTGGACACATTTGGAACTTGGCTTCATCACAAGACTTTTTCTTATTTCTTGGAGTGTTGACGCAGGACCTGGGAGGACTTCAGAGGGGCCCCAGCATACCAGTTTGATACCACACCAGTGGTGCCTTCTCCAAGCTTCCATCGCCCCCGATGTCATCATCCTCATCGTCGTCTCCACCTCTTCAGCTTTTTCTTTTTTTTAAAAAAGAACCCCCACCCCTTAATTCACTAAAACAGCGCTACATTGTTTACAAGCTGTCCCCAATACTGTATATTACTGAAGTAATATCTTAATTCAATTACAACACAGTGGTAAACACACAAGTTATCAGTCATACATATCTCCTCCACTGTTCAGATTCAAAGCATTCTCCTATGGTTGTCGATTCAATGTGCCATGAACCTTCCATTTCCTCCTCACTAATGCGTTAAAGGCCACAGTATGAATGTAACATGTACCATGGGGAGCATTCCAATATGCAGACTTCCTTGCTCACTTGCCCGCTTGTGACCTTACGTATGATGAAGTCAAAGACGACAGAAAATGTATTCAATGTCTTGCAAAATGCACAATTCTAATGTAATTTCATCGTTTGGAATTGGGATGGTGAATGAAGAACAGTCGTCCCCCCCCCCTCCAAAAATGTTGTGGCTACGCTGACGGCAGGAAAGCCTTGTTTTCTCTACGGAGACAGGGCGTCAGCAAAACACGAGGCCACAAGCACAAGTGGAGGATGGAAGTCTGCATGTTAGAATACACTCCTAGTCTGAATTGGCCTGAGGTGATGTCAGAGGGAGAAAGTTTGTTCGTACCGAGTTTGTTGGTGATGAAGGAGTGATGCTTTTGCTCTGCAGCGGGCATGCACATTTTGCCAGTTTGATGCATTCTGGTAATCAGTGCACATGCACGCTGCATAGCACAAGCACCACTGCATCATCACGAAAGAACCCACCGTCTGGGTGACAAAACAAGTGGAATGGAGTGCTGTGATCTGAGGACTAAATTTCAGTTCACTTTCTCTCTGCTGAAAAAGCACAAGCAAGGGTAGCAAGGCAGCTATCACCTAAAGCCACCAGACTTTGTACACCGCATACATGCATTGTGTGATGTAATAAAAGGACCCACGCCATGGGGTGTCTGTGTTGCTTTATTTTTTTAAAGAGTAAAATAGTTAACCATGAAGCGGCAAACTAAAAACAAAGCATAGTGGATTTTATTTTTGTTCAGCACCCACGACGACAGCCATCTTCTACCACTGCAAGGGAGAAAACAAACAAACAAACAAACAAACAAAAAATCATTAAACAGTAGCAGCATGTGGAAAAATCTGTCACTGAAATTTACTTTCTGTTATTATACTGACAATGAATGTAGGAGTGCTCACCATGTACAGTGTTTCCAGAAAACATGGATACGTAGCACACCCTGAGAAACATAAAATGAGAGGAAACATGTCAGAACCACAACAGACCACGACACGAGGTCCTGAGCCAAGCAGCTAAATTTCAAAAACATTTGTTGACATGTTGAATATCCCAACTACAACGTTGCCTCAAGCAGTGTTCACGCTAGAATTCTCGCTGGCCAGACAAGTGGCCGGCTGTATTGCAGAATACCGGACATATGGAATATCCAACGGACCTTCCCTCATATAGCCAACCACACACTCCTTAATGGGTCAAAGTGGCTAGTAAATTGGTCTTTTCTAGCAAAACTTAAATTTCACTAGCATTTGGCCAGTTGGCTGGTGTTAATTTAGAGCCCTGCTTGTATGCACGGGGAGCAAACGCGCGCTCTCTTTCAGAGACCAGAGAGCTCGAACTGGGAAAAAAAAACAGCCACCCAACGTGCAGCGTGCATATCTAGCCGAAGTTAGACTGAAAACATTGTGTTTTGTCCGCAAACCAAAGAGGATTTCCCTACTCAAATTGGGTAACGAGGAGATGACTGTAATGGTAGTGCAGTAACAGAAACGACACAACTGAAATTTGAACTGTATTGCAATGTGTTCCTTCCTGCGCTCTCAAAGGTAATGGAATCGACACGTTGCGTACGACGCTCTATGTGGGCGTGTGAGTTACATCCATTTTGGCCAGAGATGAAAAAAAAGTTTTAAAGCCCTGCATGCTCTTTCGCTGGGACTTCTCGTGAGCACATCTTTCTCTGAAATGTTTATGATTTGACCCTCTACTGTTGCCTACTTGGCAATCCACCACCGTTTTTCAGCAGAGGTAAAGTGAAAGTAATTGGATGCTGAAATGCTGCGCATGCCATCGCATTGTGTCCCAAACAGTTGACTTTGCAACTGGGCATGAAACGGTTTTGCAAATGCAACGCCCTTTGTTGTGTTCACTGGTATATTGGTAAAATGGGCAACAAAAAGCAGAATAGTTCCTCGACAGCAGCCAGCGTGAGTCAAGTGATTGGGAAGCATATAACCTCACTGGGGACAATGACGTGGGGATGAGAGCGCAAGCAACACTATAGCGTGCTGTTTATGACACGTTCATTTAGGCTTTTCACAATTATTTTCAGCTTTGTTCAATTTCATATTACTGGTGTTTTGTCACATTCAATGTTTAAAATGAGCTAGTAATATTTACTGATTAATTGTAGTCATTTTTGTCGGACATTTTGTCAGGTCACATTTTACTTTGCCAGTCATTCATGCATGCGAAACGGCCAATGTCCGGCCACAGCCGGCTAACGTGAACCTTGGCCTCAAAGACTCACAGATTAATAATAACAAGGCTCTATGCCGTGCTAGGTACCGATTGTCCGGCACTCAGTTCGACAGTGCCCCTTTAACACATCTAAAAAAAATGATCATAGAAACAACAGATTTTGTATCAATACTACCGCTTCACAGAGTGAACAGAATTCCCACCTTAGGCTAAGGCCCGCCCTAAAATGTTGTATCGCAGCACGGCAAAAGGACGAGGCCGGACAGAAGTCGGACAGTTTGACACTCGATGCAGAAATCGCATGTTTTCAAGTCGGGTTTAGCAAGATATTACGGTCATATTATTATTAAAATATGATTGGAAATTGTGTCTGGGGCATCTGTGACAAAGGTGCTAGTTTCCCCGCAAAACACAAACCCGTGTCAAGGTAGGATTTTGGTTTTATTGTCTATTTAATGAAGAAAACAGCTAGCAAAGTTAACCATCAGTCACGTCAGGATCGTTTTGTCTAGCAGCTGATGGACGTTATTTTGTTAGGCTACTGAAGATATAAACGCCAAACGTTAACTGATGTGGTTGCACAGATTTTCTAGAGAGGTGGTGGTAGCTTTGAGGATGACTACAGCAGTCACGTCGGGTGATTTTGTCTAGCAGTTTCAGCAAGGGCTCACAGATACGAGTTAGCTGACCATGGTGCCAGCTACAGCACGCCTATCGATAATCCAGGTGAGAAGGTGAGAGAGCCCAAAACAGTTTAACAACTGTGATGCAAGACAATTAAGGAAATAAATACTTATTTATTAGGGGGTGAACAACTGCTGTGATTTACAGTCACAAACCATGTTGACATCGCAGCACAGAAAGAAAGAAAGAAAGCTCATCTGCCCGACCTAGCGACTGTAACACAAGGGGGCCGAGCTTAGCCAAAGGCGAATTGTGTACCGGTACTTACACCCATGTTTCAGGATGCTGTCAATCATTCTTCTTGTTGTTACACTTTTCCACAGCTGAGAGCAAGATGGCCTTTTCCTCCCTTATCTTTCGATGCATAGAGGCTGGAGATGATGTTTCTGCGTTACACATGAAGAGAAAATGTTCACTTTAATACATGTTAGTGTCAAAGCATGGCAAGACGTGCAAAGAGATCACACAAAATGCCTTGCTTAAAGCCTCGTTCACACACATTGCTGAGCGAGTAACTAGCAGCGACGTGTCACAGCGAGACGAGCAGGCGAGTACTGTACAAGCGATGCAATGTGGGCGGAAATGAAAACATTAGGCTCGGACGCAACTGAGCAGGAACTTGCTTGATCGCAAAGAGATTTGCTTGGTCTAATAAAGGTGGGGTTGAATGCTTGACAAACAAGATGGACAGTTTTTTTTCTAACGTGACTTCTCAAGACATAAAAACACAGCAGCCAGTGAACTGTCTCACAGCCATGTGGACTACACCCGCAATTTACGTCAGATAGATGAATGCCAATCAGGGTAGCATGGAGGAGGTCCCATGCCAGAGCAGTAGCTCTTACCTTACTGCGCCGCTGCTTAGCGAAAATTTCGTTCCCGCGATGGCTCGGTAGGATGGTGGTCCAGGTGTGAGAGAGCATATATACCCCCTCATCCCTGTTCATGATACTTGGGTTGAGCTTTCTGATCTCCATAGACTCCTGAGGGATGAGAGGGCATATATGCTCTCTCACACCTGGACCACCATCCTAAGAGGACAACTCTAACAGCAGGAGGTGTGACCAACGTGTCATTATTGGAAGGGAGGTCACACCTCCACAATATCATCAGCTGATTTTAAAGCACGTCACTCATCAACATCACAGTGACCCTCTGATGAAGAAGTGAAAGTGACACCGTCGAAACATGTCAGGTAAAAGATAAAAACTTTTACATGTCTTAAGGCAAAGGAAAATCCAAAGTGTTTAAGACCCTATTTTAACTCTGAGCGAGGCGAGTAACCAATTGGAATGCAGAGTTCGGTACTTCTCATTGGCAGTTAAAACCGCGGGAACGTTTAGCGAACGTTCCGTGAGAGAGCGACTAGTGAAAGTACAATAGAAAGCAAGTTGGTTCACTTCAGAACGCCTCGGCCAGAGAAGACGGGGCAACTGAAATGTTTGTTGTTGCATTGCGTTTAAAGCATAACAACGGACGTCATCACCTCTTCGTCAGTCAAACCATATTGATATGACTACACAAAATACAAAGAAACATGTTCTTTCCCTCAGTATTTAGGTTGTGAGTATCCCCAAAATGTGAAGGCCCAAGCAGTAGGCTCCTTCTTGAAGGCGGTAGCCTCAATGATCAGAGGCACACTGATGTTAGTGAAAAAAGGATTCAAATTCTTTATTTTAAGGGATAACGCTGCCAGTATTCATCAGGGCAAACTTTGTTACTTCTTACAAAGGTGCTTTTAAAATGGATTCCAGGTCAAGTGACCCAGTGACATGGCCTATCAATATAAGTGCATTGTGAAATACTTGAGATGAATAATAATCCCATAATAATAATAATAATAATAATAATAATAATAATAATAATAATAATAATAGGGACCAGATAAGCACTCAGTTTTAAAATTGTACAAAGACAGAGGTGCCGGGGCAAAGGTAGACAGGTAAACATAGCCTCAACTGAAGCCTTTGAATATTAGACGACTACGGCAATGTTCATCACGAGTCTGAAGTGGACCAGTTTGCTTTCTATTGTCGGCCGTCCTGGACTGTGGACTGTGGAGTGCACCAAGAAGCAGAGACTTACGTTTTACCCGACACTCTGAGCTCTCCAGTCATCTCTGCCACCTCCAAGGTTATTCCAGGCCTTCCTCAAGAGCTAGAGGATTTTTCAAACACAATAAACAAATGATGAGGGTGAAATGTTTACAACTTTAATTGCTGCTAAGTAGGGATGCAAATTATCGATTAATTCATTAATCGTTAGTTGATAGTCTTATCGATCGACTTACGATTAATTGATAAGCGGCGTTTTCCCCGAAATCTCAATGTTTCTCGGAAAAAACTACTAAATCTAAACATTTTAATTAAAAATTGAGATAAAATACCACATTTAAATTAATTCTATTTCAATTCTTTAATCCAAAGGTGATTTAAATATTCCCACTATTCACACCCCTCTTCACATGCCCATTTCACCTGGGTCTCTTGTCAGTTGAATTGTCGATTAATTGCGATTAATATTTTTTAATCGATTAATGCATTGATCGATTAAAGTCGATTAATCGATTAATCGTTTGCATCCCTACTGCTAAGCAACTGATAAGACCTCCACTACTACGCAGTTAATCACAAAGACTTTAACTCCTGTCCCATTTTTGGAAATAAGCTCATTATTTGGAAATAAGCTGTACACCTTACCTTGAGTTAAATGATTGGGTTTCACCCTTCTCCTGTATTTTCAACCGTTCTCTGGGTATGGCAGTACAAATTTTACCCCCAAGCTAGCAGTTAACATCGAGTCCTATGTGACCAGCTAGCCGCCAGCTTTAGGGTAAACTTTGTACTGTCGTACTGAGACAACGGCAGGAAGTACAGGAGAAAGGTAAAACCCAATCATTTAACTCAATGAGAGGTGTAAAATGAGCTTATTTCCAAAAATGGGACAGTATCACTTCAAGGCCAAAATGCAGCATAGCAACAACACAGCCATGCAAGTTGCAAAAGATCAACCTGGGGGGTATTCCAAGAACTTGGCTAATGTTGGATTTAAAGGGACACTGTGCAGGAAATGGTCAAAAAAGGTACTGCAACTTTGCTGCTTATTGAAATTGGGCTGCCTATTGCCAAATTTGATCTTTACATGAAAGTTTACTAAGTATTAAACAAATATTTTCTAGTATGGTCCAAGTACCAGGGGCGGCGCCACGGGGTTGCTTAGGGTTGCTATGGAAACCCCTCGAAATTAATCAGCAACTGCTGAGCAACCCCTGACTTTTCGTCAATATAAAATATAATGCAATTTTCCGTAAAATAGTATTGAATGAGTATGTTCAACTAAACCTTTGGCCGAATGACATTCGACATTCACATTCGTGTCATATGAATCAGATTATGTGCATGCATAGCCTTGAGAAATGAGAAACGTCAATATTTCAGGGCAGTGGTCTGGTCTGTCGTTTCAACTCGAGTTACACTTACAGCAGCCTGGAACTATCCTCCCCTCCCCCTCACCGTGCCCAGTTCCCGAGTGTTGGGCATGCGCACATTCTGCTAAAGTGACAGAACAGATAGGCCTATTAACTGTTTTAAAATTCCAACATCGGTAGCTTTGAATAACCCACGACATGACATGTTAGAAAAGCCTGGATTATCTTCGTGAATCCTGACCATGACAGCCGGACCGGCAGCGTCTAGGGAGCGGTAGCTCGTAGCACGTAGCAGGCTCGTAGCACGTAGCAGGCCAACAACGGTGGCTATCCCTACTGATGGATCTGTGAATGACTTCGGCACTGATAAAACCCTATCAGGTTTTGTTGAAAGAATACCTCGTGAGATATTTTGGTTTGAAAAGACGTTCATTTCCCTCTATCTGGGAACTGGGATTGGCTCGAGTAAGTTATTCCATTGCAGAGGATATTCCTTGCAGAGGATGCATTCTGTATCATTAGACACAATCTTTTCAATCTCTCTGAAGTGATTTCAGAAACATGCTATCGAAACTGGGAAAGGCAAGCATGCAACTTTCAAGGAACATTCAGTAACTTGAAGCGATAGGCTATGGCGAGATTCAGAAAAGCGCAGAACAGTTGGATCGCAGAGATGACATGTCAGCTGAGCCATATAGCTCTAGATATGCTGGCGTTTTAGTGGCGAGTCTCATCTGCGTTAGTGGCGATATTGCTGTCTAGTTCTGGATGCTAACAGGAGGCGAGATGTGGAAGTTTAGCCTGGAGAAACGCCGACACATGATTGACAAAAGACAGCGCTGCCACTCTACTCATAGTAAGTCACATTGTGTGTGTGTGTGTGTGTGTGTGTGTGTGCGCGCGCATGCATATGTGTGTGATGGCAATTGCAATATTGTACTATGCCTCTGTTGGTTGCTTTGAAATACACCCGGCCGCCGCGCCGTGGCGTTTTGTTTTCTATTCAGTTTGAGATGCTTGCTGCTCGTCATCTAATAGGCCTATGTCATGTGCACATGCAGTTGTTGTTGGTGGCGGTGTGTGCTTTGTCTGTGTTGGCATTTGGCAAAAGGCAGCTAACTACTCCTCTGTTGGTTGCTTTGCTTTGAATTGCACCTGTCGTCAGAGGTGCATCTTATCACCAGGCTAGAGAGGTAGGCCTAGCCGCTTAGGGCCCCCAAGCCGATGGTGAATAACAGCTAGCTTAAGACGATAAACTACTATAGTGGCGATTTGTTGCAAATGATAGGCCTAATTCTTTAAAATATTCGCTCCCAACTTGCCCTAGAATCGCCGCTGTCAGTCGTGGTGTTTTTGTTGTTGTTGAGTTCGAGATTCTGTGTCTAATTTATTTCGGCTCGCGCGCCTGTGTGTGTGCGCGCGCGCAATCTGTGCATGTGTGAGAGCGCACGCTGTCCTGTCATGTTTAATGTAATGATTATTGTGAGGGATTTGGGCTGCGCAAATGGTCAAATAAGCAAAATTAAGATAACTAGATTGCATTCTCACAGAAAATGCTGGAAGCGGGCTTGCCTGTGCTGCATGAGGAAGCACAGATTAACAGATACATTAATAACAAGTTAGCTGGTAAATATTACCTGTAGAAAACCGAAAACACAGTTAATTACTTAACACTGTTTTATTGTTCTCGTAATTACAAGGATGATAGTACAAAAAAGGATTTTATTTGCAACATGTATAGAAATGGTTTAACATTTTAATTTAAAATAGAGCATGTACTGTGCATACAATGCAATAGTATAGCTTGTATTAATTCTTGTAACGAGTATGACCAAAATTAATTGCAGTCTTTATTCAGTAAATTGCAAATAACTTAGATAAAAACAAGATAGTATCAATGCTTAGAAAAGCACACAAGGAATAAAACACCTACAACTTATCACAACCACACACCTTTACACATCCAAGTACATCCAAGACTACAGATCACAGCCTTATACTACATAAACATTCAGAAATATTATACTTTAGCAGCACAGTTTCCACAGGATTTGACAATTGAGTAAAAACTCTTATAGGGCGTTTGCATTTGTCAGATGAGGTACTTCAGTTAGTATATGGATTCCTTCTATATAGTTTGCCAGATGGTAAGAGGTGAAACAGTCCATGTTTAGGATGGCTGGGATTCAGCGGACCAGCATGTCAACAGTGATAGCTTTTGAGAGATGTTCTTCCTAAAAGTTCTCAGTCTGAGGTAAAGTCTATGCTGGACTGTCTTCACTAGCCCAGGCGTATTTACATCCCAAGCCAATGGATGACAATGACTAAGTAAGAAGTGGATCATGGACTCTGTGTGGAGCTGATCCGTTAAGGGGCTTATCTGGTGTCAGACGAGACTTGGAGCAGCATTGAAGTGTTCAGTGCCATCTCAGAATTGGCTTTCCCTCCACATCTGCACCAACACATGTAGCTTGAGGTCTGGGCTGTTTGCAGTTGACTACAAAGGATAAGAAGAGCAATATTAGCTTATTGTGGTTGAGGACATATATTGTCTGAAATAGAATGTTCACAGTTAGATGAGGTACTTCAGTTAGCAAGCATATTGACAATCGTAATACTAACACTGTAAATGTTGCTAATTATCCACATTTTTTTAAATAACCATAATTATTGCAATTAATGTTTTCATCAACTAAAGGTCACTTTAGTGAAACATCAAATATGTGACTGAGCAGCATACATTTCGTGAAAAAACAACTAAAACCACATACTGGACTATTACGGAATAATGTTGTAAGACTTATCTTTTCAGAGATCCATGAGTGGGCAGTCTCCTCTGGTCTTGGTTGAAGCGTGGAGCAGCATTTCAGTAGTGAGTGCTTTCTTGGGACTTCATTAGCATCTGGGAAAGTGAAGGAGCTCTTCATCCGTGTGAGTTCAGGTGAGGGCTGGCTGGCAAACTGGCTGTAATCGACAGGGCAGGAAGGAGAAGGCAGGTTAAGCAGAGTTGGTTTAAATGTTGTTGGATAAGTGTGTATTGTTTTAAAGTATAGTATCTAGTTTACTTGGGTTTGTTAGCAGAACTTATGCAGTCCAATCAGTAATGTCCATGTTTTACTAAACATTTACCACAACCATCAACTATTCATAAATACTTGGAAATGTACACCTCACAGCTTCTTCATGCTATTTTGAGCAACCGTCATAGACATCTTTGTCAGCAAAGCTTACCATACTTTGAAACCTTATTAATTAGTAAATATTCATTGAAAGATACAGCTTATATTGCGAAAATAAATTACTAAAATGTCATACTGGACCTTCAAGACTGTTGAAACACTTAGCTTTTAAGAGGTCGATGAGTGGTCAGTCTTCTCTGGTCTTGGTTGAAGAGTCGAGCAGCGTTTCACTGGTGAGTGCCATCTCAGAACTGTGGACTCTGTCACCGTCTGGGTGTTCAGGTTGGCAAACTGGTCGTAATCAACTGGGCAGGAAGAAGAAGGCAGGTTAAGCAGCGTTATATGTTGGCTTATTTGTAGTTGGAGAAGTGGGTGTTGTTTAAGAGAGAATGTTTAACACTTAGCTTTTCAGAGATACAGGAGGGGGCAGTCTTCTCTGGTCTCATTTCAAGCGTAGAGCAGTGTTGAGCTGATGGGTGTTGTCTCAGAACTGTGGACTTCACATCACCATATGGGGGACTGGCCATCTGGTTACAGAACACTGCAGAGGAAAGCTAAGCAGACTTGCCTTAGTGTATTTGTGGCTATATAGTTTAAGAAAGAATGCTGTAATACTTATATACTTATAACACTACGATTTTTTAATTAGCATTGTTACCATGCATGCAAACCTACATGAGATAAGTACCACTGAAAATATAGAAACCCTAAAGAAAAAGTTACCATAATTTATCATGTGCTAAATAGTCACCTACCAGATGAAGGCCAATTATCATGCTAAATGGAGGCATACTGTGTATCACAGCCATTACTCACAAAAACCTACAAAAAATAGTTTTCATTCAAAGCCCAACTGACACAGGAAGGATTTAAAAAAATATATATATATATATATAGATATTTTTTTAAAAAATATATTTAATATAAACCCAACCACCACCCCCCTTATGGGGAACTATAACTTCTGGATTTATTATTTTAGTCCCTTCCTGTGTGGAGGGGAGTGTCAACCCAAAATGTCATTGTTCTTCTACACACATACATCTGGGAAGATGACACGAGATATGAGACAACAACTTAAGCAAACGTTATAACTGCCTAGAACAGTGATTCCCAACCTTTTGTGTCTCATGTACCCCCCAAACCATTTCATTGTACCATGAGTACCCCCTAACTCATATTTTACATTGCTTTTTCTATTCCAGTGTGACTTTGCTCCATGCATTTGTTCAAATTAAATTTTCCCAAGTACCCCCTGCAGTATGCTCCCGTACCCCTAGTGGTACACTTACCCCTGGTTGGGAAACACTGGTCTAGAAGCCAAGAGTGTTAGTAATGAAACCAGCATAAATGTGCAATAGATCACTGTTTTCATTCGAGGCCAAACCATCAATATGTTTTTTTTAAATAAATACATAAACCCAACCACCACCCCCCTTATGGGGAACTTAAACTTCTGTTTTTAATTCTTGTAGTCCCGGAGGGGGAAAGTAGGAGCATCAAACCAGTGATCTGTTACTACAGTGGTGTGTATGTGTGTATAAGAAAAATATCATTTAGCCTGGGGTGTACAGTGGTACTTTCTTAAAGAGTGTACCTTTAAGCAAGTACCATAACCACTTACCTTGAGGGAAAAGAACATGACCGGCTGCATCCCAGCACCCTACTCGTGTGTGTGCAAGGACAGCATCATTTGAAATCACATTCAACATGTTCTTGAAAATGAAAGAACATTAACCACTAACCTTGTGAACAGGATTGTCATGCTAAATGGAGGCATACTGTATATCACAGCCATTACTCACAAAAACCTACAAAAAATAGTTTTTATAAACTATATAAACTATATATATATAAACTATATAAACTATAAAAACCCAACCACCACCCCCCTTATGGGGAACTAAAACCTCTGGTTTTATTATTTTTAGTCCCTTCCTGTGTGGAGGGGAAAACTTGAGCGTCAACCCAAAATGTCATTGTTCTTCTACACACATACATCTGGGAAGATGACACGAGATATGAGACAACAACTTAAGCAAACGTTATAACTGTCTAGAACAGTGATTCCCAACCTTTTGTGTCTCATGTACCCCCGAAACCATTTCATTGTACCATGAGTACCCCCTAATTCATATTTTACATTGCTTTTTCTATTCCAGTGTGACTTTGCTCCATGCATTTGTTCAAATTAAATCTTCCCAAGTACCCCCTGCAGTATGCTCCCGTACCCCTAGTGGTACACGTACCCCTGGTTGGGAAACACTGGTCTAGAAGCCAAGAGTGTTAGTAATGAAACTAGCATACATGTGCAATAGATCACTGTTTTCATTCGAAGCCAACCCATCAATATGTTTTAAAAAACAAATAAATACATAAACCCAACCACCACCCCCCTTATGGGGAACTTAAACTTCTGTTTTTAATTCTTGTAGTCCCGGAGGGGGAACGTAGGAGCATCAAACCAGTGATCTGTTACTACAGTGGTGTGTATGTGTGTATAAGAAAAATATAATTTAGCCTGGGGTGTACAGTGGTACTTTCTTAAAGAGTGTACCTTTAAGCAAGTACCATAACCACTTACCTTGGGGGACCGGCTGCATCCCAGCACCCTACTCGTGTGTGTGCAAGGACAGCATCATTTGAAATCACATTCTACATTTTCTTGAAAATGAAAGAACATTAACCACTAACCTTGTGAACCTACCCAAAAACCTACAAAAATAGTTTTCATTCAAAGCCCAACTGACACAGGAAGGTGTTTATATATATAAACTATATAAAACTATATAAAACTATATATATATATATATATAAAATGAAAGAACAATAACCACTAACCTTGTGACCAGGGAGATGGAAGGTTGGGGGAAGAGGGCATGTCCGACGGAATCCTACTTATGTGTGCACAAGTGTCATTAGTATCATCATTACAACAGTATCATTTGAAATGACTTTCAACCCTGTAATTATAATTACATTACTGTACTGCACCCCCCCCCCTCCCCACCTGGCATGGTTTGTCAAATGCTCTTGTCTTTCCAGGGCCCTACAGTCCGATTGCAGATGTTCGCTCATGTCATGTCCGGGCTTGGTGACGTATAACAGCATGTACATGAGACAGCTTTCTGCATCTAGAATGAATTGAATGTCCATGTTAGCATTCCATGCTCTGACCAAGTCTGGGTTGTAGTTGTTAGTCCAAATGCTCTTGTCTTTCCAGGGTCCTACAGTCCGATTGCATTTGTAATTTGCTGTGGCCACCATGTTGATCCCATCAGCAACTGATGATTGTAATCCCAAACTGTTACCCGTTGAAAGAAGACACAAACACAGGTCTATGGTAGCTGTAATATGTGTGCAGCACTCCTGATAAAACATGCTTCTGCACTTGGGATGGAAATATCAAATCCAGTGCTGTAGCCTTCTGTGTAGTTGAGTCCTCAATTAGTTGCTTGTATCCTCGCTCTCCACCTGGCATGGTTTGTCAAATGCTCTTGTCTTTCCAGGGCCCTACAGTCCGATTGCATTTGTAATTTGCTGTGGCCACCATGTTGATCCAATCAGCAATTGATGATTGTAATCCAAACTGTTACCCGTTGAAAGAAGACACAAACACAGGTCTATGGTAGCTGTAATATGTGTGCAGCACTCCTGATAAAACATGCTTCTGCACTTGGGATGGAAATATCAAATCCAGTGCTGTAGCCTTCTGTGTAGTTGAGTCCTCAATTAGTTGCTTGTATCCTCGCTCTCCACCTGGCATGGTTTGTCAAATGCTCTTGTCTTTCCAGGGCCCTACAGTCCGATTGCATTTGTAATTTGCTGTGGCCACCATGTTGATCCAATCAGCAATTGATGATTGTAATCCAAACTGTTACCCGTTGAAAGAAGACACAAACACAGGTCTATGGTAGCTGTAATATGTGTGCAGCACTCCTGATAAAACATGCTTCTGCACTTGGGATGGAAATATCAAATCCAGTGCTGTAGCCTTCTGTGTAGTTGAGTCCTCAATTAGTTGCTTGTATCCTCGCTCTCCACCTGGCATGGTTTGTCAAATGCTCTTGTCTTTCCAGGGCCCTACAGTCCGATTGCATTTGTAATTTGCTGTGGCCACCATGTTGATCCAATCAGCAATTGATGATTGTAATCCAAACTGTTACCCGTTGAAAGAAGACACAAACACAGGTCTATGGTAGCTGTAATATGTGTGCAGCACTCCTGATAAAACATGCTTCTGCACTTGGGATGGAAATATCAAATCCAGTGCTGTAGCCTTCTGTGTAGTTGAGTCCTCAATTAGTTGCTTGTATCCTCGCTCTCCACCTGGCATGGTTTGTCAAATGCTCTTGTCTTTCCAGGGCCCTACAGTCCGATTGCATTTGTAATTTGCTGTGGCCACCATGTTGATCCAATCAGCAATTGATGATTGTAATCCAAACTGTTACCCGTTGAAAGAAGACACAAAAACAAACAACCAAATTGGAGAGGATGCGTGTGCAATCTGAACACAGCTATCTGATTGCAAATGCACACACAAAAAAACACCAGAAACGACACAAAATTGTGCTCATGGTGGTCAGTCCTTAAAAACTGCAGACACAGGTCTATGGTAGCTGTAATATGTGTGCAGCACTCCTGATAAAACATGCTTCTGCACTTGGGATGGAAATATCAAATCCAGTGCTGTAGCCTTCTGTGTAGTTGAGTCCTCAATTAGTTGCTTGTATCCTCGCTCTCCACCTGGCATGGTTTGTCAAATGCTCTTGTCTTTCCAGGGCCCTACAGTCCGATTGCATTTGTAATTTGCTGTGGCCACCATGTTGATCCAATCAGCAATTGATGATTGTAATCCAAACTGTTACCCGTTGAAAGAAGACACAAAAACAAACAACCAAATTGGAGAGGATGCGTGTGCAATCTGAACACAGCTATCTGATTGCAAATGCACACACAAAAAAACACCAGAAACGACACAAAATTGTGCTCATGGTGGTCAGTCCTTAAAAACTGCAGACACAGGTCTATGGTAGCTGTAATATGTGTGCAGCACTCCTGATAAAACATGCTTCTGCACTTGGGATGGAAATATCAAATCCAGTGCTGTAGCCTTCTGTGTAGTTGAGTCCTCAATTAGTTGCTTGTATCCTCGCTCTCCACCTGGCATGGTTTGTCAAATGCTCTTGTCTTTCCAGGGCCCTACAGTCCGATTGCATTTGTAATTTGCTGTGGCCACCATGTTGATCCAATCAGCAATTGATGATTGTAATCCAAACTGTTACCCGTTGAAAGTTGACACAAAAACAAACAACCAAATGGGAGAGGATGAGTGTGCAATCTGAACACAGCTATCTGATTGCAAAATGCACACACACAAAAAAACACCCAGAAACGACACAAAAGTGTGCTCATGGTGGTCAGTCCTTAAAAACGGCAAACACAGGTCTATGGTAGCTGTAATATGTGTGCAGCACTCCTGATAAAACATGCTTCTGCACTTGGGATGTAAAAATCAAATCCAGTGCTGTACCCTTCTGTGTAGTTGAGTCCGCAATTAGTTGCTTGTATCCTCGCTTTGTAAATGCATCGCAAAGAGGTGTACAAATTGAGGACTGATTTTCATTGAAATCGCCGCAAATTACAATGTGGCTCACATCCACGGCTTCAACAGCATCCAAAAGATTTTGCAAGTTTGTGTTGAAGTCTGTGGTCTTGTAGGATGGTGGCCTGTATACAGCTGCTACCACGGCTCGAACAGGGTCTGTTATCTTCAAAGCAAGGAACTCCAAATCTGTGACTCCCGCCAAATATTTCAAAGCGTGACACTGTATGTGGGTCTTTGCATATATGGCCACACCACCACCCTTTTGGCTTGCCAGTTGCGGAAAGTTGCTGTATGAAACCTGCCGGTTCCTAAAGAACATGTTGTATCCATCCAATTGAACCTCCTGGGGAACAGCTGACCCAAACATATGAGTTTCAGTGAAACACAAAATGTCTCCCAAACACATCTCGTGATGTTTCCTGACATCCTCAATATGGCAGAGTAGGCCTTCCACATTGTGGTGGATCACAGCAAGATTTCCACCAGCAGACGTTTTAGCATGTTCCAAAAGAGGCATGACGTCTGAAAGGTCTGCTTTAGGCATGCTATCCAGTGAGGCCAAAACCTCTTCGTTGCAGTAGATACGATCTTCATCGTAGTCAATGATGTGTAGTCCTTGCAAGGAGGTTGTTCGGCTTAGGGCTACATAAGCCATACCAGCTTCAAACACACGTTTCAGAGACACCACTGCTGATGAACACGTGGCACCTTGAACCTTGTGGGCTGTGGAAGCATAGGCTAATCTCAGTGGAAATTGCCTTCTGACCAAGCCCTTCCTGGTTGAACGCTCTTCGACTCTGTCAATGTAAGCAATGTTGTCGTCTTTGCCTTGTTGACGTCTCTTGAGTCCAGCTGTTGGGCTATCAAATTCTAGGCCAAGTAAATCCACACATGTCTTGCCACCAGGTTCCGCCTTCATGATGATCTTTGCAAGTTTTGCAAAGGAGCCATTTACAAGCCCATCTCCAGTATCCAAGTTCCTCGTCATAACAACGCGTGCCCCTTCAGAAAGCAGCAACCGGTCAGGTAGATCTCCTTTTCTTCCTTTACAAGGGGTGTCCTGCTTGACCATCCGCCCAGTTCGCTCATCTTTCAGGTAGTCCTCTGCATCAACATAGATGACATCGTCACAGATGAGAGACAAAGCAAAGGTGTTGTGAGTGTCTACCTCTTTGTTGGTGGGAAATATATGCAATACATCCATAGGGCATTCCAACTTTTGCTGAAAAGTGCGCGATGCAAGAAGTGCCCTATCCGCATCCAGCAATGGTTCCCCCTTCTTCTTGACTCGCAGTCTGTTGAGCATCTCTGCAAAGACAGCATCATCCTTCTGTCTCATGATCTCAGTCAAAGTTATTATCTGGAAGTTGTCTTTCCAGAGGTCAACTGTGTTTTCTTCAAAGACACACAGCGCCTTGGTTTTTCCCACAGGAGACAGTTGGAAGAAGTCCCCAATGCAAAGAATGGACACCCCACCAAATGCTTTCTTGCTCCCTTTAATCTGTTGGAGTCTCAGGTCCACGTATGCAAAGAGTTCTTTGGACACCATGGACACTTCATCGATCACAATCACCTGGAGATGTTGAAGAATGACCCTTATCTCATCCAACGAATTTCCCAGTCCTTGGTATGGTGGGTTCAAATTCCTTGGAAGTTTCAATAGTGAATGCAGAGTGTTTCCAGAGATGTTGAACGCTGCCGTTCCTGTGTAGGACGACAGCAAAACCGTTGGTCCCGATATATCTGCCTCCTCACGGAAAGCAGGATGTCTCCTCAGAATTTTTGTGACTTCGTTGTAGATGCACTTGATTAAATGGGACTTACCTGCACCTGCTCCCCCAGTCACAAAGTAGAAGAACTGTTCGACGTCATGTCCATTCACACATCCTAAAGCCCAGTCTCTGATCTTGTAAAACACGGCAGCTTGGGTCTGGTTAAGGCTTTGGTACATCTGCTGAAGCTCCTTGGGACTCAGGGGTGAGCACTGTACTAAAGGCACTGCTGGCTGGTTGTGGGCTTTTTTTCTGAATTCGGGGACATCATCCTGCTCATTGTCATCCACCATGTCTTCTGGTTGGCGATCTGCAAGAGCTTCAATGCGAATGAGCTCAGAGTTTGGAGCAAAGCCGGCCCCCTCAAGCGGTCCAGCTTCGGCTAACTTTTTGATGGCAGCCTCGACCGCGTCACTTGCAACTTCATATCGGTCCCAGTTGCTTCGGACAATGTCACAGACAGGCTGCTGTGACTCTGAGCCAGGCAGGCTGATGTTTCCGAATAGGAAGAAGCTGGCATAAGATCGCCCTGAAATCCGTTTGAAATCTGACTCTGACCGGAAGGGGCAGAAAACCTTCAGCAGAGTTTCAAAATACTTTTCAGGATGCTTCTGGACACAGAAGCGTGGATAACGAATTACTGCATCTTTTCCTCTTGTCCGCTTCTGAATGAATCCCATGCCACCTTCAAGTGGTATGGCACGTTCGCCTTCTTTGCCTCTGCCATAGACAAGTCTGTACTTTGATGCAAAGTCTGCCATACACATTCCCTCAAACTCTGGAGTGGCTGGTCTTGCTTTGTACTTTTCTGGCAATCCAGTCATCCATATGTTGTCTGAGTCAGGATCTCTTTGTTCGAGCCGTGCCATTGGTAGGCTCATCCTCAATCTGTTATCATCAGTGGGGATGAAGACAACAGTGCGTGAACAAGACTTGAGTTTTAGGCTGCAAACACGGGCGACAGCCTCTTGCACACTAATCTCACGACTTTTGGAGTATGCCTGCATGATCTGTTTCATCTGCTCAAGGTCAGTGGCATTCTCATGTATCGAGTCTTTCACAACACTTTTCAGGTGTTCGCTCATGTCATGTTCGGGCTTGGTGACGTATGACAACATGTACATGAGACAGCTTTCTGCATCTAGAATGAACTGAATGTCCATGTTAGCATTCCATGCTCTGACCAAGTCTGGGTTGTAGTTGTTAGTCCAGCAGTCTTTGGGGTCCCGTCTCATGACAAGACTGGTGCCATTTGACATTTCCTCCAGGCAACAGTGATATTCTTCATACGTCATGTTGCATCTGGCAAGGAGCTCATCAATGGTGTTGACCGACACTGCTGGCTCATGCAACAAATTCCAAATGGCTTTGAATTTAGCCTTTGCTTGCGCAGTTCTGTTTAGCCAACGTGTTTTTTGATCACTTTCGCTTTCCTGACTGTTCTCATCCAGTGGTGGTGGTCTCCTGACGAAGGTGGATTGGATGGGTGGCTTGGGGAAATCGAAGCGACAGTGCTTATGTCCTTTCTTACACGATTTGGTGTGGTTCCTGCTGTGAGACTGCACTTCCTTCACAATGTTGTGAAGTTCGGGATCTGCTTTTTCGTCAGGCAGTTGGCAGGAGATGTATTTGTCAATAAATTCAACAACCACATCATCCTCCTGATCACCTAACTTGGGTGCGCCTTTGATCCAAAACATGCAGTGGATATGGGCAGATCCTCTTGCTTGGAATTCCACTCTGTAAAAGTAGTCCTCCACTTCACCAAGGGGTTGAGCTGGTGACAAAATAAGGTCTCTCATTAGTGCCTCGACCCTCTTGTCCCACATTCGCATCACGGTCACCGGATTGCTGCGAAGAATTTCACACTTGGTTGTCCAGTCCAAATCTGCCGCATTCACAGTTTCTCCTTGTTGTCTCTTGATGACTTCAATGATGTCTGGCCATCTCATCTCTGCAGCACTGAACGTGACAAAAAAAGTTGGCATGCCAATTTGTCTGAGCATGGCAAAGAGGTCTTTTGTTGTCTTCTCCCAAAAGGCAGGAGTTCCTCGTAAAGGCTGCATGAATCTTGTGGCGTGGCCATGTCGCACCAACTTCTGCACCTCACTCTGATCCTGCAACAAAGACGACGTTATCCTACGCCCATCTTTTGTGAGGACTTTGCCCTTGCGTAGTTGGATAGACATGCTGGACATGGCCATGTGCATCTCTGTCACAAACTGTGCGAAAAAGATGTAATTGGTGTCCATGGCAAAGCGATTGTCCACACTGAACAGGCGTGAGTTGAAGTATCTGCTTGGAGAGATCTTCCTAGGACGGTCAGCCTCATCAATTGTATTCCTGCCAGTGCACAACTGTACCGGAAATGCCATGGACTCCAGCTTGGGTGTCTTGAAAAAGTTGACTGGTGTATTCCCTTCAGCTGGAGCGATTGAGTAAATGTTGTCACCAAAGGACAATATTTCTTGGCCCACATCAGCTGGCTGAAGACAAGAATCAAACACCAAAGCATGCTGTTGTGCAACATTGTCATCCTGTTCAGCCTCATCTTCAGACTTAGAGTCACAGTCATCCTCATCACTGCACTCAGAGTCGTCATCACAGGCGCTGCTCTGATCTTTGCTTTTTGGCGGATCTGCACCACTCTCTGCACTGTCTTTGTCTTCAGTCTCGATATCGGCGACTTCTGTCAATTCAAGGTAGTCTTCCTCATCAAAGTCTTGCAAAGAAATGTCTTTGTACTGCGAGTGCATGTCCTTTAACTTCAGTAAGGCTCTTCGCACCTTCCTCATGTCAAGAACTTGCAGTTGATAGTGCCCCCGGTAACACAGGCGTCGCTTTAACTTTACCCTCAAAAGCTGTGATGCAGATGGTGGTCTAGGTAATGACTGCACTGTGGATTCTACTTCAGATGGAACACATACCACTGCGCCGTGAATTGCTCGCTGTTGTCCTTTAGGAAGAGAGATGATCTTTGCAAATGGTATGAACTTTGCAATGACATGCCTCTCTAGCACATTCAACCCCTGAAGCTCCTCAGGTATAGGGTCAAGTTGAAGGTGGTTTGCCACTGCAATAGATGGCAATCTTTTCGACTTCAAGTTGTCGTCACATGTGTGACAAATCCACTCCTCTTTCCTTTCTGGCATGCTGCACTCACCATGGTTGTTGCAGCTGTCTCCACAAACATGCACATAAGTGCCAGTGAGGCACATTGATGCAAGCTCGGGGTCCTTGGTGTATTTTGAGCGGTCACATCTCTTCACTTGATTGGCAAATTCACATCTGTGACAGACTGTGCAAACGTAAGTTGGTCCTTGTTGCGCATTCAGTCGAAACAAAGAGACTGCTGCGTCAATTAAAGGATTGGAGGTAGTAGAGTCTTTCTCAGTCTCCATGTGAAGCAGTGTCTCAGAAAATGCAGTAATGTTCCTGTATTTGCTCTTGATGCGGTTGCTACACCTGATGACATGTAGGGCTTTGATGTCCTTCATGCGTTGAAATTTGCAGTGGCGGCTATGCACCATGACACGTACTGAATTAAATGTTTTGTCATCACTGTAACGTCTTTGAAAGGCTTCTTTCTGTTGTGACCTTTCTTCCTTGCGAAATGCAGGGTCTTTGCGATAGTGACGCATTTTCTCTTGCATTTTTTGTTTTTCCTTTTGTCGGAAAGCAGGGTCAGTGGAGTATCGATCTCGATCTCGAACATGCTGCTTTTGCTTCTGTCGGAAAGCAGGGTCAGTGGAGTATCGATCTCTAACATGCTGCTTTTGCTTCTGTCGGAAAGCAGGGTCAGTGGAGTATCGATCTCTAACATGCTGCTTTTGCTTCTGTCGGAAAGCAGGGTCAATGCTATATCGATGTCTGATGCGCTGGCTCTCCTTCTGTTGACATGTCTGTCGAAATGCAGCGTCATTGTGGTATTTATCCTTACGGTGTTCTTTTTTCCTCTGGTAATACTCCTTCATATATTGCAGTCTTTTCATTCGAAAAGCATCGCTGGTCCTGTAGAGTTCTCTTACTTTGTCTTTCCTTGACTGCATGACAGGGTTTTTGGTTTTCATTTTTTCAGCTCTGTTGTTGCTCTGGGTCTTCAGAGTCTTTGGGGCAGTCTGTAGTCTCTTCAGTTTTTTCGCTGCACATGTCCTCTTATGCTTTGGAATGCTCTGGACATTTGCTAGGCTTTGTCCCTCAATGTGTGTCTCGGCCTCGGTCTCTGTCTGTTCAAGGTTCTGTACAGTCTCAGTTTCTCTTGCTGCCACTGAATGATCTTCAGGCACCATGCTGTGAATGCTGACTGGTAGCAGGTCATACTGAAAGTCATCGGGGAATTCTAAGGCCCCAGAGAACAACTGTAGGAGACGGTGTGCCAGATCATGCTGCGACTTAAAGGTAACCATGACAGCTTTTCCGTCCTTCACCAAAGCCGAACCATTTGCATTTCGCGAATGAGGATCAAAAAATCCATATCGTCTTTGACTGTCTTGGAAAATACTGATGCACAGGGAACCAGTAAACAGTAAGCCCTGTGAAAACGCATCTCCAAGCTGTTGCAGCCGTTCTGTGAGATTCATGTAGTTGCCTCCCATGTCTTCATTGGTATCTTGACACAAACATCCATGCAGGGTGTCATATTTTGTGACAAGGTATTCTTTCCCTTCTGAGGTAAAAAGCTCTGGTACTTCTTCACAACATAACCAGTCACTTTGGAACACCTGTCTGTCCAACAAGTCTTGCTTTATTGTCCTGTACAGTTTGTCGCCCTTCTGAAGAACTCCGTCCAATGTATTTCGATCCATTGCCTGCTCTTCTTGCAGTTGAGTGAGAAACATGAGGGAGTTAGCCACACACTGGGTCCCTCTGCTGAATCCATCAAATCTTGGGTCATGTTGAGAGTAGGAAGCCCTCACTGAAATTTCATTTCCTTTCCTGTAGTGGCTAATACCAGCTTCCTTTCTCCTCCTTTCTCGATGTTTGGCCGCTTTTGAACGCTTCCCCTTACCAGGCATTTTGAATTCCTAACTGTTAAAGCACTTTGAACTAGATATCTTGTATGAATTTGTCCTACAGAAATAGTTGATGATGAGGATTATTATTATTATTATTATTATTATTACTATTGCAGTGATTTTAAGAGATTCAAATAACTTACCTCAAATAACTTACCTGTGTGTGTGTGTGTGTGTGTGTGTGTGTGTGTGTGTGTGTGTGTGTGTGTGTGTGTGTGTGTGTGTGTGTGTGTGTGTGTGTGCTATGTTACTTACTGTTCTTGGTCCTATTTGTTTTTGGTGCCTGCAGTGCTCTTACCGTTGAACCAGGAGTCTTAATCAGTTTCAGGTTATGACCTGGGAATGAAACAAATTCTAACTGACGCGCACCAATTGTGTTGTAGATCTTAGTTGCAAGGCATGTATCAGTGGACTATTTGCAAAAGCCACACTGCTAGCCCCAGATCACTTGTCCTTGGCCTGGACACCTAGATCCCTCCTCAGTATGTTACTTGCTGTCTCTTCCCCATGCATTATGTAATCATTCCCATTGCTATGGCATTCTATGTTTTGCTTCTATTAGCGGGATATACTTACATCCGTCATCAATTTGGAGTCCATAGATTCAATTATATGCCAGTTATGAACATCTCTGCACTAGGGGTGCTATTCAGCCAGGCTTTTCAATTTGTCCTCTACAATGTTTTGAGCTTATGTACTTCCAAAATCAGGCAGATCTGGAGTACAGTTTAGGACAAATGGCTTAAATTTCACTTTTCCAGCAGTTAATTTGCCTACCACATGGTGGCACTATACTTGATTGCCATTTCAAGCCAACAGAAAAGTTGGTAGACATTATTTGAATTCACATGTGAATTTCAACAGATGGGAAATACTCCTAACTGAAATGGTGGCCAATTTCCTGTTTTAAAAACATATAAAGGGACACTGTGCAGGAAATGGTCAAAAAGGTACTGCAACTATGCTGCTCATTGAAACTAGGCTCCCTATTGCCAAATTTGAACTTTACATGACCGTTTACTAAGTAATAAACAACTATTTGCTAGTATGGTCCAAGTAGAGTCATTTTTGCAGCTAAGAATGGCTATTTTAGGAAATTCAAAATGGTGGACCATGGAGAAGATCCCCCTTTTCATGTATGAAAAGTGCAATTTTTCCAGTCATAATGAATACTTAGAATGTTATGGTGGTCAGGTAAGTATTCATTGAAAAGGTAACATTAATGAGTGGGCAGCATGAATTCTGGAAATGAACATCGGAAAATCTCACACAGTGTCCCTTTAAAAGGATTTGTGTAAGATTTTTAGTTGTTTATTTCCTGAATTCATGCTAAACTCAGTGGTGTAACGCGCTCAACTCAAACAAAGTAAACAACTGGGTGCTCATTCCTCAAGAATATATGAAGTAAAGAGCAGCACTCCCAATTTTTGTGGTTTATTGCCCGTCAGACGTTTCTGACACTGAAGAAGCGAAACGTCTGATGGGCAATAAACCACAAAACTTGGAGTGCTGTCCTGGTCTTTATTTTAGAATTCATGCCACCCATTCACTAATGTCACCTTTTTCATGAATACTTATCACCACCATCAAATTTTAAGTATTCATTATGACTGGGAAAATTGCACTCATCATACATGGAAAGGGGGATCTTCTTCACAGTCCGCCATTTTGAATTTCTAGAAATAGCCATTTTTAGCTGCAAAAATGACTGTACTTTGGCCATACTAGAAAATATGTGTCTATTACCTAGCAAACATCCATGAAAAGAGAGAATTTGGCAATAGGCAGCCCAGTTTCAATGAGCAGCAAAGTCGCAGAACCCTTTTTGACCATTTCCTGCAAGGTGTACCTTTAAAGGAACAGTCCACCCTTTTTTGATTTTCACATATTTGCAGTACTTCCAAGCATCATTGATGAATGTGCATATCATTTTTGTCTATGTGTGTTGCTGGTTTAATAACCTCAGCGTGAAAGCTAAGAACTCTCTCACGAAAATTGTTAAGGTCAGTGGCAAAATCATAGGTGCCCAGCAAAGCAGCCTCACTGGCCTGCACAAGACAGCCACCCTGAGGAAGGCAGAGTCCATTTTATCAATTAGCGCCCACTCGGAATTCCAGCTTCCACCCTCCGGTTCACATTATAGGTTCCCCTCTCTCAAAACTAATAGCACTTTATGGATTGTCCTGTTATCTGTTGTCTATATGTTGTTGACTTGCTGCACACTTAATTGTCCCTTTTGGGGACAATAAAATTGAAACTTGAACTTGATTACCTAGTTTAACAGTAGGCTACAGCCAAATTATGAGTAGCAATGCATGTCTATAGACAGCAAACAAAACATAATCAAATGTAAGTATAAACTACTTTGAAATTAATGCAAAATTCACCAGATTGCAAAACAGCTATTTAATCCCGTCCTGTTATCACTTGCGGCTTGATGCTAATGCTTCCCATTTACTTCCAGTGGTTATGCTAAGCTATGCTAATAATTCTGATTCAATAAATCTGAGTACTGAAAATAACGTGAAAAAATGATGTGCACATTCATGAATAATGCTTGGAAATAGGCCTACAGCAAATGTGTGAAAATCAAAAAAGGTGGACTGTTCCTTTAAGACATCAAGTCGTCATCTTGTCATATCACAACATATCATAAAGTTACACTCAATTTCTCATCGTCTATGCCTCAACCCCATTTACAAAATGTGGCAAATAACTTTTAAATCCATGCATGGCAGCTACCTAAAAAAGGGCCCAATGTGTAGTAAGGAGACACATATGAATAATAACAATGATGATAATAATAATTGTAATAATAATAATGCCAATAAAACCTTGCAAAACCAATAGTAGCCTACCTCACACCTTCCATGCTTGGGGAAATACATTTTACCACGTCACCACACTCTAAAGTGATGAAAATCCTATTTTAACACTTGTTAAAAAGAGAAGCACATGCCAAATTTGACAATAGAGATGTTTGTGAAAATGTGTTTTTGTTGCTCTCCAAGTTGTACTTTAAGAATTGGCCCGGCCACCGTGAAATAGTAGGCGACAGGAATGCGGCCCACCAGCAAAGTTTTGCTTCGCAATAATAGTTCTACAATCTTGCATGCTGTTACGATAGCCAACACGAACATCTCTCTACCATTGTAGTTTCATAGCACTTGCAAGCAGTGTTGTCCCCCCAAAAAAACAATAGAGGTCGCTATTGTCCAGCTGAAAAGTCGCTAGAGGGCATCACGTGACCTTACGTATGACGTTGCATATGGCGTCACATCATCACGCAAGACGCTGATGTCTAGGAGCAGCCAGGCTGCAGCCGCCCTCCATCACACGGCGAAAGTGACACAAGTATTCGTATAACCAATACAGTACGAACGGGGACAGCTAGTGATATATTAGAGCTAGATACTTTTTGAAGTTTAGAGCTAAACTGCTGCCCTGCTTGACCGTGGGAAATGCGTCAGGCGGCAGGGGAGTTACAATTAGGTTGAAAAACGAACAATAATTGCGTTCGTGGAATACAAATGGGCACAGCTAGTGCTAGTAGAGCTAGCTACTTTTTGGATAGCTCAGAGCTTACACAGCCGTGCTTGACCGTGGATATAACTAACGCTTCAGACAGCAGCGGAGTAACAAAAAGGTTGAGAAACAATGACTTTGTTAGTGAAACTGCGAGTTTTGAAAAGTAACCAGCTTAACCAAAAGTAATTTACGTCGCTAGATGAAGTGTTAGTCGCCAGGGACGGTCAAAAGTAGCTAAATCCTATTTGGCAACACTTGTCTCAAGTGCAGAACAGGGAGCAGCGGTACTGCAGACTTACTTCAGTTCTTCGAAATTGCGACATGGGCCAGTATTTGGGAGATAGCTCAAAATATAACTTGTCTGCTTGCTGAACATGCGTTACATCTCCGTAAATAACAGTAAGTAATAATTTTCCATGCCGCCGGGATGTTGGCTCACCAATGGAACGGAACGTTGAACTGTTGAGATTAGCTTCCTCGGTTCCTAGCTAACCACTCTAATAGCTAATAGCTAACGGTTTGCAGGTTTCATTTCAATTCATATGCCCAGTCGAAGAGATATGACTGTCTGACCACCCGTAATACACTCAGAGTTTAGAATAGAGAATCGTTGATACACTGTCACTGGAAAACGGCAATTAACCTTGATATTATTCTCTGGAGATTAGAAAAGGTGCATTGACTGACCTGGTGAGACGGGCAGAGATTGTAGCTGCAGGGGCTACAATCTCTGTGATGTTAGCTGATCAGGGAGAAACTTCAGTGGAAGCAGTGCTCGCCAAACCAAAGTGTAGTTCGAAGACGATATCGCAGGGATGCTCAGATGAAGCGCTCGCCAAAAGATGTCGCCCAGAAAGAATTCAAAAGATGCGTTTTTGTCGCTATATTGAACCTACCCATGGACGCTTGCCAATCAGATTTAATCAAATACCAAACATACTTGGCCTTCTCCAGTCAGCGTGCAATGTTATGATAACAGTTTCGAAGACCCCGCCTTTGGACATGGTATGGATGCATCGTTTCTCACCTGGCACCACATTTCGACATATTCGGTGAGACAGCCATTATTATTTTTATAAGACATTTACATGTGCATATTCTTTGTGTAACGTTGCAACTAACAGAAGTACCGTTTTGTTTTAGAACAAGAATGGCATCAAGAATGCAATCTTCGGGACAAGGTAGGTGACAAAGTTGACTGAATGTGGCTGTTACGTTGGCTGTGTTTTTCGACTTCGACCTAGACATGTGGCAATCCTCTGAAGGATAGCCTAGCATGACCGCCCTTTACCCTGCTAAAACAATGCCTACGCAGCTTTAGCCATGGCTTGGTCACTAGACAATGCAGGGAATGTTGAAAGCTTTGGAACGGTTTGTCAAGGGAGACGGCCATTAGCATAGGCCAAAGCATAAAATGAGTGCATTCGAGACTAGACAACATGAATCAGTTACCGTAAGCCTGGCGTGATCACGTTCTATTACTTAGCAGCATTTGAGTCACAAGCCAAGGCTGCACAAATATGGCTACAGCCGATACGACTAGATTGTTCTATATACACCGATTGGAGAAGCGATTTATGGACGCCGCCATCATAGACATACTCGGCGCCCATAAATCGCTTCTTCGGTGTATATAACAATGTAGTCGTATCGGCTGTAGCCATATTTGTGCAGCCTTGGCCATCCATTTTTACCAGTCAGGTAGCTGGTTTATGGCGTGTACTAAATTGTCTGGGCCTATGTGTGACGCTCACGCATTGTGCATGTTTTATTTCCGAGTCGAATAGGTAGGTTATTGCGATGAAAACCAACAAGCTTGTATGTTATGTGTGACTTATGTCAATGGCTTGTGACTCAAATGCTACTAAGTAATTGAACGTGATCACGCCAGGCCTAACTGCTTTATGTTGTCTAGAGTCTAATGCACTTATTTTATGCGTTGGCCTATGCTAATGTTGCCCAAAGTAATTTTATCTTTGGGTTTTTTGTAATTCATCCATCACATTATTATAATTGTCCCCTATCGTGACTGTTCTGATGCTTAACTGTTGACCTGCTGCATGACCTTTAACCAAAACAAAGTGAGTTGTTATGTCTAGCATTATCCTAATCTGCTAGTTGTTCATAGTTCAGGTGGTGAGTTCAATAGGAAAACATACAATAAAACTTTGATGTGTGAAGTTTGTAGCACACAATGTTGACTTTTAGGAGAAAATGTGGTGGGGGGGTGGTCAGGTGCATTCATACAATGCTGGCCTCTGCCAAGTGCCATGCTATACCCTTTCCCCCCAAATATTTCTGCCTTTTTTTGTGGAGTTAAGACACTGGAATGTCAAATTCTCCCTATCCCAAATGGTGAAGAATCTCTAAATATTCCTGGATGCGTGCTAAAATGAAATCACTTGTTCCTTTTTGTCATTTCCAACACTAAGTTGTGTGTGTACAGGTTGTGCAATCTCATATCATTAATCTAAGTCATCTCTTTCCTATCTGTGTCTGTGTCTGTGTTTTGTGTCTGTGTGTGCTTTTGTGTTTGCTTTATTTAGCTCATCCAACGGTCCTTATTGTTGGCGACAGCTACATTCGCCGTGGGGAGGAGAGAGCAAGGACAACCCTGGGGAGAAATCTGGGCACCTGTGCCCAGATTGAGTGGCTTGGCTTGGGCGGAATGAGGTGGCACTCGATTGTCCCTCGCCTCATGAATTGGCTGAGAGGAAGATTTCCTCCGGATGTCCTGCTGATTCACTGCGGCGGGAATGACCTGGGGAAACTCAGGTCTGTGGCCCTCGCTGCGGCGATGAAGCGGGATTTACAGTACCTCCAGCAGCGTTTCCCCAAAATGTTGATTGGATATTCGGCCCTCACCCAGAGACGCTGCTGGGGTCCTGTACGTCCGAAGAAAATCGAGCGCTCTCGAAAGTGGGTGAACAGTGAAATGGCTACCTTTGTTTTGGGGCTGAACGGGTTTATTGTGCGTCACGATGGCATACGCCATTACATGCCGGAGCTGTTTCTTAGGGATGACGTTCATATGTCCGCTAGGGGCAATGACATTTTTTTAAATTCTTTTGTAGACTGTCTGAGGGCTTTATTTGCATAGGGGTGAAATGGAAATTCTGCTCTACAGCAGCCAATTGGCAATCAGCTCCGGCTTGCAAAACTGTGTGTGATTGTTGGTGCACCTTTGGGTATAGACAGCATTTATCACATTGGTAGCCATGGTACTGTTCATTTCGACTGAAATTAATCATACATGTACCCCCATCTTAATTACCCCCACCTTCTGATTCAGTGGTCTTCAACCTTTAATGAACAAAAATCCCTTGGCCTGATCACCAACCTCCCAAAACCCCCTTGACCTCATCATAAGCCTGACAATGCCCCCCTTAGTATTAAAAAAATAAATGGACTAGTACCCCCCAATGGCAACGAAGCACCACCCCATTTCAGCTGTATGCTTCTCAACGCCCCCCCTAGAGCTCCCCAACGTCCCCTGGGGGCCTGTACCATCCACGTTGAGAAACACCATTCTAATTGAATATGTAGCCACCCATCCACCTGAGCCAAACACTCATCTCCTCCGGGTTGTCCTATCTGCCTCTCCCCACGGCGAATGTAGCTTCAACACAATAATTGGAGCTCACACAACCCCTTTAAACATCTTCAGAGGCGCCAGTCTCTCACGTCATCATTATGGATTGAAGGCTGGTGATCCTTCTCAACAACCATGTGGGTATGAAACAACTGTTATAACTCTGTTTGTTAATCTGGCTGGGCTATTTTGTTGTTATGAAGGTAAATGCTACCTCTTGCTTACCCTGTCTATACTTGTGGCTACCTGTAGCCTGTACCGGTAGGAGGTAACTGAATCATTGAACTCAAGGAGGACTGTAATATGAATATATTTCCAAAACTGGTACAGTATCACTTTAACTGTAGAGGTAAACATTTCCCTTGGTAATTTCACTCACTGTCTCGCTATGTGGTTTTTTTTTCTGTATTCTGTTCATCAGGAGTAGTCATCTTCACCCAACCACTTCGCCTGCCTGCACCAGTGTTGCCTCCATCCAGGCCGTATGACACCGATGCCACCAGTGCCTTATCCAACACTTAACTACAGCTCCCCACTGCAAATTCCACCTGGGATGTTGCGGAAGACTGTCACCAGCACCGTCTCATCTGTACTATCCAAGACTGATCTCATCTCGGCTGTTCCGCGGTATGAAACAACTGTTATAACTCTACTTAGACTTGTAATATTATCATATGTAACACACATGTTTACACTTTGATCAGAGTTTGTCATTGAACCAGTAGGTCTGTCATCTAGTGTGTGTGATATCCAAGTTATATCTGTTTTCCATGTGTTTTATTGCAAAACAGGCCCAAGAGATGCTCCACCTCGTACAGCTGTGATGTGACATCTGTACTATCCAAGACTGATCTCGTCCCGACTGTTCCGCTGTACATAAGCTACTTTCTCCATATGGTAAGAAACCCGCTTTTACACAGGATTATGTCAACAGCCTATGCAGGCTTATTTTAACCCCTTAGCACAGAGCCTATGTTGAAACCTTACTGTCACCAATTGTAATGGCTATGCCTTTATCTCGTACTTAAGGGTCTTGTGTCTTAGCAACGTTGTCATAGCGGTGTTGTTATGATGTAGTTGAGTATATTCTGCAAATTGTGAATAGACCTGCCAATGACCCCATCTGCACTAAGAAGATACACGCAAATTTAAAACCAACAGAGTGCGTTAATCCGACTGTGCCATTGTGTTGTTATGAAGGTAAATGCTACCTCTTGCTTACCCTGTCTATACTTGTGGCTACCTGTAGCCTGTACCAGTAGGAGATAACTGAATCATTGAACTCAAGGAGGGCTGTAATACGAATATATTTCCAAAACTGGTACAGTATCACTTTAACTGTAGAGGTAAACATTTTCTTTGGTAATTTCACTGACTGTCTCGCTATGTGTTTTTTTTTTTCTGTATTCTGTTCATCAGGAGTAGTCATCTTCACCCAACCACTTCGCCTGCCTGCACCAGTGTTGCCTCCATCCAGGCCGTATGACACCGATGCCACCAGTGCCTTATCCAACACTTAACTACAGCTCCCCATTGCATATTCCACCTGGGATGTTGCGGAAGACTGCCACCAGCACCGTCTCATCTGTACTATCCAAGACTGATCTCATCTCGGCTGTTCCGCTGTACATAAGCTAGTTTTTCCTTATGGTAAGACAGCCGCTTTTACAAAGCATTACGTCAACACAGGTTATGTAGGCGTATTCTAACCCCTTAGCACATAGCCTATGTTAAAACCTTACTGTCACCAAAATTGTAGTGGCTATGTGTAAATCTGTTACTTAAAGGCTAACTGTGCAAGATTTGTAGTTGTTTATTTCCAGTATTCATGCTACCCATTCACTAATGTTACCCTTTTCATGAATACTTACCACCACCATCAAATTCTAAATTTTCATTATGACTGGAAAAATTGCACTTTTCATACCTGAAAAGGGGGATCTTCTCCATGGTATGCCATTTTGAATCTCCAGATAGTGATTTTTAGCTGAAAAAAATGACTGTACCTGGGCCATACTAGAGAATATTAGTTTATTACTCAGTAATCTTACATGAAAAGGTCAAATTTGGCAATAGACAGCCCAGTGTCAATGAGCAGCATAGTTGCAGTACCTTTTTTGACCATTTCCTGCACAGCGTACCTTTTCAGGCTCTCGTGTCTTAGCAATTTTGTTATGATGTAGTTGAGTATTTTCACCTAATTGTGAATAGGCCTGCCGATGACCCCATCTAAACTAAGAGGATACACACAAATTTAAAACCAACACAGTGCGTTAATCTGGCTGGGCCATTTTGATGTTATGAAGGTAAATGCTACCTTTTGCTTACCCTGTCTATCAGGGCTTGACACTGGCACTAGCCAACCGGCCAAATGCTGGTAAAACTTGGCTGTGGCTAGTAATACTTTCAGTGTCACTAGCCAATTTGGCTGGCAGCTTATTCCTTGGTATGACATACGCATCATAGCCTATTCTATTGTGTGCCCCTTGTGCACAATTGTTTGTATTTAAGTTCAAGAAAAAGTGAAAAAGCTCAGTAACTCAGTTTCTATTTGCTTGATATACTTCCATGTAGAAAGTTATACACTCATCTTGCTTTAGCACCTCATCCTCTAAGGTTAGACGTACACTATCATGACAAAGAAAAAAAAAAAACAATATAAAATCTGTGTCTAGTGGAATACCTGAATGGCTAGTGACTCGGGAAAACCACTAGCCACAGTGGCCAATGGGTGAAAAAGTTAATGTAAAGCCCTGCTGTCTATACTTGTGGCTACCTGTAGCCCAGGGAGATAGACATGGCATCAGATGCATACGTTTGAATCCCTGTACCAGTAGGAGTAAACTAAGTGGAAAAGTACATGTGTTGTATTTCACCCCCATCCAGGTTTGACAGTGAACCACTATAACCATATTTGTGTGTTATCTCATATCCACACATTATCTACTTTCTGTTTGTTTTATTGCAAAAACAAGCCCAAGAGAAGTTCCGCCTTGCACTATTGTGATGTGATATTTAAAACCAATAGAGGGTGTTAAACTGGCTCTGCCATTGTGGAGTCATGGTGAAGCCCACATGCATACAGGGATTCACCAGGTAAATGGTGGAGGTAAACATTTGCTTTCACTCACTGTCTCCCTGTGTGTTTTGTTTTGTTTTTTTCTGTATTCTGTTCCATCAGCAGTAGTCATCTTCACCCAACCACGTCCCCTGCCTGCACCAGTGTTGCCTCCACCCAGCCTCTGTGACACCGATGCCACCAGCGCCTTTCCATCAGCAGTAGTCATCTTCACCCAACCACTTCCCCTGCCTGCACCAGTGTTGCCTCCACCCAGCCTCTGTGACACCGATGCCACCAGCGCCTTTCCATCAGCAGTAGTCATCTTCACCCAACCACGTCCCCTGCCTGCACCAGTGTTGCCTCCACCCAGCCTCTGTGACACCGATGCCACCAGCGCCTTATCCAACACCTAACCACAGCAGATTCCACCTGGGATGTTGCAGAAGACGCTGGCCTGCCACCAGCATCGTCTCATCACCCAGGGATCCTGACGCCTTGGGCACCTGCCTCGTCCATATCAGCCCCCACCACCATCACCAGCCCTGCCTCCACCTCCGTCATTGTTGGCATAGGTCCCAAATGACTTTTCTGTAGAACTGCAATGGTGTGTTGATATTGCAATACAAGCACATCAGTGGAGAGCAATATTTCTGTAGCATGCCATAGTTGTGTCCACATATATTACTTATTGTCATAATACTGCATTTCATAACTCATACTATGTAATTGAAGGGCCATTCAGATGTCAATATACTTGCAATGCATGTTTTCAGGGCTTCATATGGTAAATGGTTTAATTGAGGGGCCTTTTGTTGATACCATTTTTTTTGTTGTTGACACAATGTGTCAGTCGGATGTTTTTGGGGACCCTGTGCTTTATTACACACAATGCTTTTTTTCCCTATTGGGGCCTGTTACGCATATCAGGGATGAATCTGAAAACCTTTGGGCCCGTACAGCAATAACCACCACCACCACCATCGCTGCTGCCCCCCAACACCATTGCCACCACCATCACTGGAAAGCAGGACGCAAGGGGCCCAGAAGGCAAAGAGGGAGGAGCATGATGTTGCACAATACGTCTGTATGGCAAGGGAGGGCTGGGGCTCTTCCTAGAGTGTTATAGTTGTACTCCATAATAAAATGAATACATTTGATTGTGCCAATATTTTCATATATTTCGGTCTTGTGTTGCAGTTTCTACATTCTCTGACAAGTGCTCATTCATAACTGTAAAATACATTTCCCCATGTGCCACAAGCCATAATTGCATTTAGTTTGAATGCAAAGTTTGTGTTGAATATAAAACTGACTGTAATGAGTAACTTACATTTGATTGTGTCAATATTGGCACAGATTTTGGTCTTTTGTTGCATTTTCTACATTCTAGTTTTGGAAGGGACAATTTCTTACTGTAAAACACATTTACTCAGGTGCCACCATGGGTTAATTTCTGATCCAGTTAAAATATCACATTTAGTTTGAATGTAGAGTTGGTGTTGAATATAAATCTGACTTTAGTCAAGTTTGCCAACAAGGACGCAGGTAGGGTGGTCAGGGAGGACAGTCCTCCTTTTCAGTGCTTTGTATCAGAGGTAGTTAGAGTACCTCTGTTTGTATGGCTTAAGGCAGTGGTTCTTAATTTGGGGTGCGAGCACCCCCTGGGGGTGCGCCAGATATTTTAGGGGGTGGGCGGAATTGTATTTGTGTTGAGGTTGTGACCAAAATTCTGCTAGTGAACATTATAATTAGGCCAAATCAAAACCAAATTGAATCATATTTTGGTCCCCATATAAAGACAACGAGGTAGGCTATTAATGTCTCAAGCTAGAATCATTAATTATTCACATACTTTTTTTGAGTGCGTATACACATGTAGAAGTTTGGGCTTGGGGTGCACGGCTTGTCTTGGGTACAGATAAGGGGGTGCGTTAAGAAAAAAGGTTAAGGCAGTCGTTCCCAACCTATGGGTCGCCAAAGATCCACTGGGGGTTTCATTTTAATACCATATGTAGTAGCCCATGTTGAATAAATGACAAATGCATAGAAGCAACAAAATGTAAGTGCTACATTAAACATGTATTCTGTTTTTGAACAAAGACGAATTGAGGAATAAAATGAGTTTTCGGAGGAGACAGCGTATCAAGTGACTTCCTCTCATGCGGGCGCTGGGTCACCAAAGCTTACAATAGTAAAAACATGGGTCCCTGAAGAAAAAGGTTGGGCACCACTGGCTTAAGGCACAGCATAAAGCCTGACTAGAAATGCATGAAATTGCATCTTAAAAAAACGCCAATTTTAATAGGCCTTACTTAATAAGGCAATAGGATCTCTGCTAGTACTCACACTGTCACATCACACATATTTGAAGAGCGATATTATCCGTGATATATTATCTGACATATTTGAGATATTATCAGAGACGGTTTAAATGCAATCTTTGATAGGCCTATTATCTGATATGCTCGGGTCTCTGCTGGTTAGTGGCTGACGTTCACTTGTGTATTCGTAGTCATGGAAACCGTTGCCATGGCTATGAGTAGGAAGACGAGACACAGGGAAGTGGCAAAGTGGTTCGCGACGCGAAATCGTAA